>NC_072736.1:36209779-36454515 GCF_026930045.1 Uloborus diversus
CATACAGAGAAGGTAAGACTCCATGTAAAAAAAAAATAAGTATTAACTGATAAATCTTTTTAAACATGTGAAGTTTAATTTCATATTTCGGAAATTCTTCAAATTTGTATACGCTTAAATTTCGTGTTTTCGTTTCTAAATGAATACTATTTTGCTCTTTTTACTTACTGCTACTTTAGTTTTATGAGTAAGGAAGAAGCTAGATTTTAAATCACGTCAAAAAGGTGTGTATTAAGTTCTTTCACTTAAAACAGAAAACAAATGCAAGTAACGATCGTTTCTGATAAGTATTGCTAACCCAGGCAACGCCGGGTATTTTTGCTAGTATTATTTAAATGATTTAAAATTTTTAACTGTTGCCATCTTATGTTTGTTAACAAATAAAATATTTGTAATTCAAGTAAGGCTTTTAAAGTAACTTTCAATTTTCGCTCTTTGTTTTGTTTTTACAATAATTCAGACATTGGGATGGTCGTAAAGTTTTTGCATGTGTAATTTTGTTTTTGTTAGGAATATTGCTTCCTCGTCAAGCATGGGGAGGGATCAGAAAAAGGAAAAATATAGAAGAAAGTTTCGTAATGGCCACAACATACTAGTTTTATTTTCACCCTGAGGTCCCTCGCACCTACCGTTTGCACGGTTTTTTCGTTTTTAGGTGCTCAGACAAGCCGAGAAGATGGGACCAAAAGGACATACATTAGATAGAGGACTAATAAACATGGTACTATCCAAAAGTAATGAGCCTCACATTATATTGACGCATGCACACCGTACAGTTCACTCCGCTTGACAGCGACAGTGGCTGCGCTTTACAGCGCACCGCAGGTCAGTTGCCTCCCTGCTTTCGGAGCGGTACCATTAGCTTTAACAGTGACCCCCATACGGTGGTGCGTGAGACGGCAATGTGGAAAGTTCGTCAGAGCAACGCAAAGAAATCAAATTTTGCTTCCAGTTTCCTCCCCAAAACGTTCGCAAACCTTCAACAGGCGTTTAAGACTGAGTATCTGTCTTATTCGCAAGTAGAAAAATGGCACGAGGCCTTTTGTTAGCTCGGGAAGGGGGGGGGGGTGACTGACGAACCCCAGTCTGGACGCCAGTCCGAGGTCCGTACTGACGCGAATGTGCACCGAGGGTGTTTGAGCACGGACTGGTGTTCGAGTTTACTATATAGCAAAAGCCCTGGACTTAATCGGAGACCACGGTGCAACGCATTTTTACGGAGAAGTCGCACGTGCTGAAAGTCTGCGCGAAATTTGTGCCGAGAGTTCTGACTGAAGAAGGTCCGAGTCAAAACCCCCATGGTGCCCCAGCCTTCCTACAGTTCGGGCTTGTGGCCTCCTGACTTCTTCTTATTTCCCCTATTAAAATGAACACTGAAAATGAAACGTTTCGACTCCATCGAGGACATCCAAGCATATGTCAAGGCAGTCCTTGAAGATATCCCGGAAGAAGACTTCAGGGATGCCTTTGAGCCAAGGAAAAGCCGCCTGCAGAAGTACATTGTTGCAGGAGGTGCCTATTTTTAGAACAATTAGTCAGTTGTACCGATCAGTTCAATAAATCTGTCTTTTTAAATGAAGGCTCATTACTTTTAGATCCTTGGTAAGACTATATTAGTCCTATCAAGGTAGGTCCTTGGTAGGACCAATAGTAGGAAATGAAAAAAAAAAAAAAAAAACACGTTTGGAAACTAAGTTTCAACTTCCTTTCAATGAAGAATCAGTGTCTGATTTCGTCCTAGTCCCTCCCCTCCCTCTTCGACTTTGGTTATAATTAGATACCGGAAATGTGCTTTATAGTAGCTTTCCTCAACGGAACGGCTGAAAAAAAGTTTCGGACTGGCGAATTTTTTTTGTGCTTCCAAATATAGAGGGAAACCTGGAAATATTACAATCAAAAGAATTAAGATGGCTAGGGGACATTCATTATTTTCAGAGGCAAGTATACATTCTGAAATCTTTGAACGTTTACAAGATTTTTTATTTCTATCTAATATTTTTTTCTTCAATGAGTTGTAAAATAAACTTGTTTGAAATGATAGTTGGTTTCCCAAATGATTATCTATTGCTGCTTACAGGAAAGAAAGAACAAAATGTTAAGTGTCCCAAGTTAGGGAGGGGGTACCCTAACTTGGGACAGTGAACCTTTTTTTTTTGTGTTATTTTAAAGGGACATATCTACAAATCTATATCTTGTTTTGAGGTGAAGTACTAAGGCACATCCTAAAAATAGAATACTTAGTTCAAATGGAAAATATATGATTAATGTTCTACTAAAGGTAAAAGTTCAAAACGGTCCCAAGTATGGGCACTTGACTATATGTCGATACGCAGCGACGAATGTGCGTTCACATCCGCGAATGGATTTGTGCGTGTATCTTGAATAAATCAATTTGGATTAGCCGTAGAAGTTAAAAATTTGTATGTAGGGTCTATACAGCGATTACAAATATCAATCCATTAATAGGAGCGGTGAGTTCTAAGGAGTTATGTACATCTTATAGTTGTTTTGGTTGTTATTTTTCAAATTGAAACCAAATAGGGTAAGGAGACATGCTTCAGACATCGCTGTCAGGTTAAATAAAATTTCTAAGCCTTCTAATGTATTTAGAATTTTTAACTGATTTTTCTCTCACCTATGCAACTGCATACATTTAGCTGCTTCTGGATCATCTGATTTAGTTAATTATATTTTAATTTGCTCAATTTCGAAAAATGGTCCGAATCTCAGTAACAGCCACCGAAAAATCTGACGACACCCTGTAACAGATAGGATGAGTAATGGACAAAATTCCCGTTTTCTCTTTAAAATGTGCAAAAGTTCTTTATTTTTAGAACTAAAGCCCTATTTAATTCAAATGAACATGAAACACCAGCTGACTTCGTGGTGTCTGTTTATAACCTTCCACTACTACCTTGTAAATACCAACTGGCTCATAAAAACAATCTGATAACATTAGATGTCTGTACCTTATTAATGGGCCACAGCGACATTAGTTTTACCTGCCTAAAATTTTTATTATTTAAATCAAACTTATGACTGCCTGTTACTGGACCCTTTTCTGTAACTGGTGCCTTTACCTATTACATTAAAATAGTCGCCTAAAATAGAGCTTCTTCTGCTTTTTTTGGCAAATCAATTTCAATCTTCAGTTTTTTTTTTTTTTTTGTATAGAGATATTTTCTACACGATACAGAACAAATCGTCTCACGATAAAGAAAATATTTTCAATATGAACTTTAATATTATTTGTAGTCTTGTGCAAATCACCTGAAAAAAAAAAGTCACCTTCAACTGCGGCTTTTAATGAGCCTCTGCGTAAAACGTCATCTTTAAGTAGAGTATGTTATTTAAAAGACTGTCTTTAAACAGAAAACCAACTGCATTTAAATAGAAAATAAAAAATAAATTATCATTGGGGGAAAAAAGCAGATCATATCAGTTAAAATTTTCGACCTACTCCGTACCAGGTGGAAAGTAAGAGCTCAACTGTGGGTTAAAATGTAAACAACAGATGACATAGAAAATTCCCTCCCCCCCCCCCGGTTGTAAGGCGCTTTTGTTTTGTAAACGAACCAAATCACAGGTTTCCACCTTCCAAAAATAGTGCTTTCAACTTCATTTTCTTAGCATTTTAGAAAAGTTCAAGCCAAACCAAAGGGATGAGAACTCTAATTTCAAGATAAAATCACGATGCGTATAGAACTGAGTTAAAGGCATTTTTATGGATTAAAAAACATAGTTTGGTAAAAAACTACCAGCTAAGGGTCATTCACACTTTTTTATTACACTATTACCATGAACATGACTAAGTTTTGTGTCTCTTTATTGTTAAGAAGGCTTTGTTCCAATATTTTCCAAAAATTGATTAAGTTTGACTTGATTTTGTGGAAAAGAAAAACCTTATCTCGTAGTCTTGAATAATACTCTTTTAATTAGCTAATAAAATGTTCACCTATAATCTGTCAAAGGCCTCAATAAATCTTTTGCGGCAGAGCAAAATGATTTTTCATCTCCAGTGAAAGAGAAACTTAATGTTTAGGTACATATACATGAAAATTCTTCCACGTTAAAATTAAATATTGAGGAGGCTTTTTTTCTGTTATTTCCAAAAAAAAAAAAATGCATAAAGCGTTGACAGAATATATTTATTAAAATAGTCTTCCAGACGCAGTTTTATGTCTTTTCTTTGCAACTTCTAATGCTTTATTCATCTAGTATATAAAATACTGCATTCTTTGCTTGCTAGGAAGAAAAATATATTTCGTTATTAGTTTTTTCTTTTTATATAGACCGCTCTTTTTAACGAAAAAAATGCATTTTACAATAAAATATTAGTTACATTCTTGAGAATTTCAGTTTTTGCTATGAAATGTGCTTCAGAAAGTTTCTGATTATTACATCACATTAAGCTCGTAAGGATCACGTAAATGGAAAATATTACTGTTACATTCTTTATAATTTCTTTTTTTCCTATAAAATGTGCTTCAGAAAGTTGCTTATTATTGCACCACATTAAGTGTGTAATAATCACGTAACTGTTTTGCAACTAACAGGGTTTTTTGTTTCACTTAGTTTTGAGTTACTTTTATATTTCTGTGCAAACATTGTAGCGAAAATGAACCTCGAATGGGAATCTTCAAGCTTTAATGTAGTACTAGCTGCGTCGCCCGGCTTTGCACGGTTCACCTCGAAAATAAAAGTTATGTTAAGTGACGCGAGTTCAACACTCAGGCTTGAACCAAAAAAAAAAAAGTCAGTGAAATTTTGCGGCAGATTGCGGAAAACCCCCCCAAAAGTAAGCATTTTAAATCCCCTGATTACAGGAAAAGCCTCAAAACAAAAACAAAAATTTTACCTGTTCATATTCTAGAAAAAAAAATGGCAACAGATCTTTCATCTCAATGATTTTCTTCACCGCTTTACATTTTAATAAAAGCGTTGTTGCGGAAAGTTGAGATGAAGCACTGAATAATAATTTGAATAGAGGAAAGCCTTCGAAAAATAGGGATTTTATGTCGAAATCCAAGCATCATAATTAATAGTTTTTAATTGATATATCCGCTAATTATTATCTGAGGATTATGTTGAATAGCCAAACATGAAGACGGGAAGATGACGAATCCATCGATACCTGGTTCGATGGTCAGTTCACTGTCGTTCGGGAGAAGAAGCTTGGACACACATAGATACGCTCAGTTTTTAATTATATAAGAGATGGTATCTGAGGATGGCTCATAGGGCGAAATATTAATTCAGTTCTGAAAATTAAGAGCAAGATTGACCCTTGAGTTACGAAAGGCAAGCAGTAAATTACAAAAGGGCTGTCAAATTATTAGGCACACTTCTCAAATTTTCGTACTTTCAAGTTTAGACTCATTTTTTGAAGAAATAAACCACGAACAGAATTTTTAAAAGATTCTGCATTGCTGCTGGCATTATTATAATTGTTTTTTTTAGACGCTGCAACACTACCATCAGTCTGCGTCATTTTACAAATATGTGAGGTTATTCCTGTTTTAGTCCTATTTTAGTCAAACATTAGCCGCGTTCACAACACAGTTTTCGACCCGGTAAATTCCTGCTCTGACTCCGCAAAAAAACCGATTGAAAAATTCCCCGTTTCCATGTAAAAAGAGGTTTCCCATTCTGCCACAGAAAGCGGTTTTTACCCAGCATCCTTAGCGGCTAGTAGACGAACTTGTTTCGCGTAATGCATTCTGGGTAAAATTCCGCTATATGAGGCGGGTAAAATTCCGCCTCAAGTAAGCAGGAGGAGAAAAAAATTCACATCTACCCCGCAAATAACCGGAAAGCGGTGAAAAGCAGGTTTTTCCCGGATCGGAAGTGTCCATGGAAACAGCCCTATTGGAGACAAAATGAACCTTGAACGGGAGTGGGTTATATAGTACAAATATGTGAGGTTATTCCTGTTTTAGTCTGTATTGTGTAAAAACAGGCGCTGTCGTGAGAATACTTATACTAAGTATTCTAGAAATATTTCTAAGAAAATTTTGGTGTCTGCTATAGTCAATATGCAAGTAATACTTATCAATAAATTATTTTCACTGCAGTTTGTGGTCGAAGTTTAACATTAGATTTATATTATAACGTTTTATTGTCAAAACAGCTATCTTAAGAATGGGCACGGCTTCAAACATGCCTCCTAGAAAATGTAGGGAAATACAAGCATTGCTACTCTCCTCCACACATACCCAGAGAATTCTTGCAAGAACAACAGGTGTTTTTAGTTCAATAATTGGACATATAAAAATTAAAACTCACCAAAACAAGTCACTGGAAGCGAAAGTTATTAAGAAAATGTGGCAGAAAATACATTACCAATGCTCATAAGCGGCTACAGAATCAGTGATATTTCCTCAAAAATTGCAAAAGGAGTGTATCTCGTTTCACTACGGTGATGATGAAGGAATTGGGTTTTGAAGTTTCCATCAGGGCTGTCCGGAGGCAATTAGACGAAGAGAAACTATTGGGTCGTTTGCCGTCAATAAACCATGCCGCACCGAGGTTAAGAAAAAGCGTCTTAAGTGTGCAAAATAACTCAAAAGCTGACTGTTGAGGACTTGAATCTTATAAGTACTATTTGTAAGTAGTGCTCTTAACTAGTAATGTTATTAGTATTTTTATTAGTTTAACGTTTTATAGGTATGTCTCCGACGACTCTGCTTTTATCAGTTTGGTTGACAAAAATTTTATTTTACTTGGAATCCACCAGGAGGGGTCAAACGCCGCCTGAGGGAACTATTCCATCAAGACTGCTTTGTAGAGAATGTAAAATGTTCGAAAAGTACATATCCCTGATTCTATGGCCTGTGCAAAAAGTAGTGATGCGTTTTTTACCATATTTGCCCACCCAATCTGCTTTCAGTGACTTGTTTTGGTCAATTGATTTTTTTGATGCGTGTAGCTACTGATTTAGAAACACTTGTTAAATTTTCAAAAGCTCTCTATAAATCTAAGAAAGGTAGTAGTAATGCTTTTGTTTCCCTGCATTTTCTAGGGCACACGTCTGAAGTCTTGCCCATTCTTAAAGAAAGAAAAAAGAAACAGTTTTGACAATATCAAGCAATAACATGAATCAAATATTGAAATTTAACCGCAAACTGTAGCAACATTGCTTTATTAATAAGTGTTACTTATAGCAGTCACCAAAACTTTCGGAAAAATATTTCTAAAATACTTAATATAACCTTACGACAGCAATAGTTCTTACTAGGGATTGCAATACCGAACCAAAAATTCAATACCGGTATTCGGTATTTTTTAAAATGTGATACCGGCATACCGGTATTAATACCGGTACTGTCCAACCACGGATTGCATGGAATTTTCAAACGTCCAGATAAAACGAATCTATGTGAATAATGTTGAAAAGTAAAAATTTGATGCGCGTATTCCACTCATTTGAGTGAGACTCTGCTTCTGCAAAAGCTGAAATAAGTAAAAATCATAGATTCGTCCATTTCCGGCTGTAAAAAGGATATTTGTCTTTCCATACAATCCGTGGTCAGACAGTATTTGAAATTTCTCAAAAAATTCTTGAAAGCATATTGTTTTGTTGCCACATTTCATAATTTTGTACAAAAATTGTATTATTTATGAGACCGTATTGTGAGCAAATATAAAATGAAGGAACAAATGTTATAATAAAAATACAATAAGAGTAAAACGCATAATGTTTCTTTTGAATTGTTTCTAAGCCTGGAACTCATTTAGTGCTCAGCCTTACAACAGTTGAAAATACTTTTTCTTTTAAATTCACGCAGGTCGGTGGTACTGTTAACAATGCGCGATACACCTCGTCTAATTGTTTCGATGACATTCATCTTCAAATAATTTGGTCCCTTGCGTGTAAATTTTTGGAAAAATCCTTTTGTGTATGTTTCTTTTGTATTGTTATATTTTTTGTTAGATTTGTAGCTAGTTGTATTTTTTTTTTCCGAGAGACGATACTTTCCCAATATTAAAATTTTTTTCTTGAGCAGGAGAGGTTTGCGTTTGATTTTTTGATTTTTCCCAGACAGCACAACTTAGTCCTTTGGACGTCCTACTGACATCATTTCAGGACTAACTCAAAACATTAGGTTATCCTCCGGACGTTTGAATTTCATCCCGTTCTCATCGAGGGACATCCCAGGGACCGTTCAATGTCCGCGAAGTGTTTTTCCCCAGTTCGTCCCTATGATGTCCGGCCTGGTCCCGAGGACTTAAGCATTTCGTGATCCTCAGGACGTAAAAAAAACATTATCCCCAGGTTGTCCAAATGATGTCAGTCGATCATTTTTCGGCGATGTCTGGGACCATGCCTTTTGTGGTCGATCCTCTGGACGTTAATCGGACTAATTCAAATGTCCGAAAGATGTCCTACGAACTATAGCCGTTCATATATTGGCCTTCTGCAGGACGTTAAATGGGCTAAATCAAATGTCCGAAAGATGTCCTACGAACTATAGCCGTTCATATATTGGCCTTCTTCAGGACGTTAAATGGGCTAAATCAAATGTCCGAAAGATGTCCTACGAACTATAGCCGTTCATATATTGACCTTTTTCAGGATGTTAATTGGACTATATCAAGTGTTTCACGTACTATATATATAAAAAACTTTAAATGAGCAAGATTTTCTTAATTTTTGTTGAATATATACCAGATTATAATTTATTGAACAGTAAAACATTCTTGTTTGAAATTGCTCTAACATATTTTTAAATCATTCTCATTTGAAAAAAAAAAAAAAAAAAAACATACCAAAAGTTTTTTTTTTTTTTTTTTTTATCTTTAATTTGAAAGGAAAAATCGAAAATTTAAAAAGAAATTTTTTTTTGTTCTTTTGAAACAATTCTGGTTCTGCCATCCCGCTAAGTGTATGACTTTCAAGCATGCATTCAATTTAAGCTGCACTTTAAGATGCAGCAGTCTTCATGCAGTTCTAATATTTTCAAATCTTTTGCAATCACACTTAAAGCAATTTATTTAAACTTTTTGAATTGAATCTATTATTCTAAAATCATTCTTCATTGTATTTTTAGATCATTACCTTGAAGCTTAGTAAGTAGCAATCCCTGTAAAAAAAGCTTACATGTAAAACAATTACTTACCTTTTTTTGTGTGTGTGTGTATTTTATATTATTTGATTAGTTTTCTAATTTTCTCTTAATTTTTATTTCTTTACAAAGTTCACTAAGTTAAAATACACAGATTTTTTGCTCCTTTTGGAAATACCTGAAAGTAATATCATATATGATACCATTTTTAGTATACACTATCAATAATGACTGTTATTTTGCTGCATACAGCAATTTTTAAAAATAAAATGGTTTACATAAAAATATTGTTTAAATAATAACTGCTAGCTATTTTCTACTTCCAAACTTCACGTATTCTCATCAATTATGTTGAAGCTTAATAAACAAATCCCAATTATTTATTATCACAAAAACTAATTTATCAAATACTAACTTATTTACTAATTAATTATTATTCATCCTCAATATCAGGATTTGACAATGGCACATCAATTCAAGTTAATAATTTGCATTGATTTCTTTTTCTTCTTTGTTCTGAAAACACCTGAAGATTTTTTTTTATTATACAACAAACTATCAATTATGAATTGATTTTCAAGCTGCATTAAGCTGGGCAAAATATAAAAATATAATATTTGAATACATTATATAAACATGATTCCTATTTATAGCTTTTGTTTCAAGTTTTGCATTCTTATACACACATGGATTTTAATTTGCAAGCTTAAATGAAACATGTTAAACACATAGGAAAAAGAAACAAAGTAAACACACCAATTTATGTGAGAAAAAATTTATTACTAAAACATATATTACAATAGAAAAATTTGATCATATTCATGAAGATCCGGAAGTTGCATCACTTAACTTTTCTGCGCCTTTCACCAATCCTGGATAGATAAAAGAAATATATGTAAACAACTAATTATTTGAATGCCTTGATAAAATATAAAGGGGTGGAGAGGGAAAATAAAATAAACTTTTTGAAACTTTCTTTCTCTCAAGTTTTTTTTTTTCCTTTGAGAACTTGTTTATTATTAACATGTATTACATCCTGAACAATATTTGTCTATCTTAAAAAGGCAATAAATTTTTGCATTTGCAAAAAATATTTCAAAAACTTAAGTCAGCGCCCATAGTATTATTACACAATTATTGAAAACTTGGGATAAAGACTTCGGTTCCATAAATTTTATTTCGAAATTCTACTTCTTTATTTATTTAGCAGTTATACTGCTAAATTTAAATGAGAAATTAAGTGTTTCAGTATTTTGATTTTTCAACAGTAAAATATTATCCAAAAAGATTCTAGACAGAGATGACCAAGTCCAGCACTGCATCAGCTGCTGCATGAGAAAGGTTATCCCTGAAATGTAATTTGTCAGGGGGAACACCCTGATATCCAATACTCATGAACTGTGCAAACGGTATAGGTGCGCAGGACTTCAAGGTGCCAAGCCATTCATTGAGAACAGAGATTAGATGTTTTGTGATAACTGAACAGACTATTTTAGTGTGATAATTGCCCCAGTTTTCTCCCACTCGAAAGACAACTATGAAGTACTTCGTGAAGGCACTTCATACTGGTTTCGTAATTCAATATGCAGGGCCTGCTGTGCTACATTATTGTGCAGAAAATACAACAATAATTGTACTACCATTATGTTGATGTTTCATAGACTCACTTTTGAGATACACAAGGTTTTTAGCAGACTTAGATAAAATGGAAAGCTTTATTTGAACACAAATTCTAACTGAAAAATTTTCTGCAAATAATTATTTTGCCTTACTCACCTCTGAACAAAGGCACCCATATAAGGGGGCAAGGGAGGCAGAAGGCCCCCCCCCCCCCAAGATTAGAACTTCCTTGCTTTTAGTACTTTTTCCTTGCAAAAATATAATAACATTTCTTTTCCAGCCATTAATGAATAATTTATCAAAAATGTAGAACTTTTATAACTCTAATATGTACTGAAATCGGAGTCTATGGGGAAAATATCCTGCTAAACCATGCAGAAAATATCTAAGCCCCCCCTCTTACAATTTTGCATATGGCACCCATGTCCTTGAATAAAGAATTAAATCTATATTCAAATAATGAAAGAGGCCAAAAAAAAAAAAAAAAAAGGCAAGCTTTAAATCTTTATTTTATTTTATTTATTTATTTTTTATTTATTTATTTATTTTTATTTATTTATTTTTTTTGCAATAATAAAGTTTGCTTATTTTTCACCAACTGAAGAAAACTGCCAAAACCATTATTTTTTTCACACATGAATTTTAAAAGGCTTTTGGAAAAAGACTTTCAGAAATAAACTAGGATTTTTAAAAAAAAATCCCTTAATATATATATATATATATATATATATATATATATATATATATATATATATATATATATATATATATATATATATATATATATATATATATATTGATTGCTAGCAATTTGAAAAAAAATTCTGCAGAGCCAAACATTTTCTGCGAACGCCGTTCATACGTTTGTCTATACTATGGAAGACTGGTTTTTAGATTAAGATAATAGCACCAAATTTAAATATTGTTAAAGAAAAAAAAATACTGAAATAACAGTTTTTCAATAATAAGTATTGTTATACAAGAAATTAATATGAAATGGAAAACAATACAGTAACTGGGAATATGGTTCAAAGGTTACAAACGCAAGGAAATAAACAAAAAAGGGTTAAGATACAAAATTCTAGAATCTACAAAAGTAGATTAAGATGCAATCTATATTTTTATGACACAAAATTCTACTCAAATTTGGATAGCAGAGATGATTAAAATGATTATCAGTTTTTTTTCTATGTTTTCTAAGGAAAATTCAAACACAATAACTAAAGAAAAAAAACTTCAATATATATATTGCGATTCAAATAAGGGGAAAATAACTGCTAAATTTCGAAAAATATATTCATTAAATTCTCCATATCAAAATTAAATTTTATCTAGTAGAACATGTCCTTGATTTCTGATAACCAGCATGTAAATACAGTCAAGCACTGCTTATACTTTTTTGAAGGGACTGTATGAAAAAAGTGTACAAATGAAAAAAAACGTATAACAGGTATAGGCTAATGTGTATTCGACTTTGCAGGGACCAATTTCAAAAATGTATAAAAAAGATATGTATAAACAGTGCTTCACTGTAGTAAAAAGTTACTACGATAATAACTTTTCTTTATAAATCATGACAGGCAGGAAATTATTGTTGATTTCAAAAGTTACCTAACTTGAAAGTAAAAAGAGATAAACATAAAAATATTGTATTCAGAAATAATAGAATTTTTTAAAAAATACTAAGCACTTTTCATAATGCACTCAAAAAGACAAAATAACTTTTCTTGGTCAGAAAGAGCAATTTTAGTATTCTTGTATTTTGCAATTATTCTAAGAAAATAAAACCAAACGAAGAAAAGTGCGGCTCAAGTCATTTTAAACCAATCTTTCCTATTAAGAAAAATATGCATGTTTCAACATTTAAATTTATGATTGAAAGTTAGATAATGATAAGACATTCTCTGTATGACATGAACCACACTTTTCTTTAAAGTGTTTTTCTTGGAATACTTGAAAATTACAGGAATACTTAAAGTGTCCTTTCTGGCCCAGAAAAGTTATTTTGCCCTTTTGAGTGCATTATAAAAAGTGCTTAGTATTTTTTTAAAAGAATTCTATTATTTTATTCTTTTTAGTGTAAATGTATTTCAGAAATAGCATGATGTTACTAACAAGAAACTTCACCTTATTTTTTCACATAAGTGTTCCATACTAAAAGGAAAAAAAAAACCCTATATACTAGGGTGGGTCGATTTTAACTTTTTTCAAAATCAAAAACGCCTGTGGTGGGGGTAAGTTGTGTACTTGCATCAAATACTGGTGTAATTTATTTTTTTTGGAAATCAAAATATATTTAGATCCCACGCCAGTACCTTGAAAGTTCCCCAAATATGCAAAAACTATTATGCAATATTTTAAAAATTGCTTGTGGTGGGAAAAGTTGTGTATTGACATCTATTGTTTGTTAAAAAATGTTTTGGCTAATTAAAAACATTTGAGACCTCTGCCAGGTCGCTGAAGTTCCACCAAACATGTAAAAATGAAATGCAACACCAAGAAGGAGTGGTCAGAAAGTGATGAAGTTTGAAAAAAAAGACGGAGACAGCAAGGAATAATAAATTATCTTCATTTCAAAATGATAGGCAGAATACAGAGCGAGAACAACGTCGGCTCAGTAGGATGTAGGACCACCCGGTACAGCGATACACGAAGAAACACGTCTACACATAGAGTCAATAAGGGTGTCCAGAGGGATGGCTCTCCATTCCCTTTCAACCATTTGCCAAAGTTCCTCTTCTGAACGAGGCAGGGACAGAGTCTGCAAACGGCGTTCAATCACATCCTACACATGTTCGATTGGTGACAGGTCAGGAGAGTATGGTGGCTAGAGAAGCATTTGTGTGTTTCATAGAGCATGTTGGTAGATGCGAGCACTATGTAGTCGGGCGTTATGCTGCTGAAATATTGCATTAGGTAGCCCTTAAAAGTAAGGGATTGCCACAGGCCGCAGCACATTATCCAAGTATTGTTGGACCATCATAGTGCCCTGAATACGAACTAGAGGTGATATGGAATTGTACACAATTTCGCCCCAAACCATTATGCCACGTTGTTGTGCGGTGGGAGGTTCCAGTTACTGCTAGATTAGATCTGTTACTGGATAAATGGAAGCGGAATTCATCTGAGAACATGACATTTCGCCATTCTGTCATCTACGTCGCTCTAGTCCGGCACCATACTAAACGTTGCTGTCTATGTTGTGGGGTCAATGGCAGTCTTCTTAGCGGACACTGATTGCAGACCACATGCGACCAAACGACGGGAAATTGTTCTGGTTGGCACGGAACATTCAGGGTATCTTGCACCTGCTGCAGAATCGAGGAACAAGTGACTTGTGGGTCTGCTACAGCTTGTCGGTGGATGCATCGATCCACGCGATCTGACATCACTATGGCTGCCCCTGCACCCCTCAATCTTGCCACGTTGCGTTGTTTCAACCATCTTCGGCACGGCCGATGCACCATGCTTGCATCCATGTTGGTATCAGCTGCGATTTGACGTTCGGACCAACCTCCCCTTCTCAGTCCGAACAAATTACCCCTCGCAAAATCGTCTATCTCCTTGAAGTGCCTTCGTTGATGGTGGCCTGGCATTCTCTCGTGTTACAAAAACAAAATTTCTTCGATAATACTGCAGTCAGAAATAACCACACGAATATTGCCCATTCTGCAAGTTCCTTCCCTTATATCTTACTTCACGTGCATCAGAGAGCTGCGCATCTCACATCATTTACATAACTCAACGTCTAACCTAAAATTTACATAAATTTCTGAACATTCCTTCTTGCTGTTGCATTTTCAATGTCGAGCAGTATAATATATTTTTAAAACATCGGCCGGGCCTTTCCAATTTGTGTAGTTTTATATTTTCCTTAGCTTTTTCTGCTTAGTTTGACTGTCAGTGATTGCACCATGGGAGCCCATATAGGAGGGTAATTGGGGGCTCAAGCCCCCACTTACCCCCCTTGAAATTAGAGCTTCCTTCTGTTTTTAGTACTTTTTCTTTTGAAAAAATATATAAAAGAATTCTGATCCAGCCATTAATGAATAAGTTATTAAAAATGTCAAATTTTAATAACTCTAATCTGAAATCAGTTTTCATGGGAAAAATATCTTGCTAAACCATGGGGGAAATATTGCCACTCTCAAAATTTTTCATATGGGCGTCCATGACATGCACAGCTTAATAAGTATTTTAACAGTCAAGAGTCAATAGAAATTCATGACATCATGGTGCTTGACACTCTCTTCGGCCGTTTTTATCACCTCACTAAAACTTAACTGTAGCCCCTCAGAAGAATCAACACGAGCCCATTAGAAAAAAATAATGAACATATTTTTTTAAAAAATGCGATAGAGTGAAGCCTAGAACTTGAAGCAGTAAGGTATGACTATTTCTTTAGTTTATAGCAGTGGTACCCAGCCTACGGCCAGAGAAGTTGATACATGTGGCCTGTTGTTTAGATTAAAAGCAACAATATGAAAGCAAATTCATGACAATATAAAGTTTGGAGTTAAATATTCAGAAATTGATCCCTGAAAAGCAGTGCAATAAATAAAAGGAGCATAGAGCATCTCCCACTATGAGTTTAATTTCCATATAATTTCCTATATTATTTTTTATGTTAATAGGAAAAATTTTAAATACTTAAAATTTTCATATGTGTTTTTATGAGAGAATGGAAAGCATTTTAAAAGGAGGTGCAGCCTTTGGGTACGAAACGGTTGGGCACCACTGGTTTATCGTAATTATTAGGTTCTGCTTGCATGGGAAAAATACAACTAACAACAGCCTTAAAAAAAAGTATATAAAAAATATTGGAAAAAGTTAATAATGAAATAATATCAAATTAAGGCATTGATAAACATATAAAATTTTAAACTTGCCTGATAGACGTTGTCTTAGGTGTTCAACTTCTTTTAGGGCATCTTATGCTATGCAGCATGATCAGTCTCTTGAGCCATTCAACACATAGAAAAAGCAAATTGAAATGAATTAATTTATGATTAAAAAAAAAAAAAACTATTAGATATTTCACTAGGCAAAATAATTAATTTTGATATTGATACTAAGACTAAAAAATAGTTTAAAATAGTTTAACCTGGTTACATTAAGAGCAAGTTAGTTCCTTAACACCAGGTGTTCTTCATAACTTGAGTTATTCAAATTTTTTTTTAAACAAAAATGATTTTAACAAGAGATAATTTAAGGAAAGTCTAAATATTCTTTCAAGTTACAAATTAAAAAAAAAAATAATATAAACGAAAAAAAAAATTAAAATTAATTTGAATTTTGATATCTTGAATTCAAATTATGTTTTTCGCAATCACGAGTGTGTGTATGTATTCGTGTATGGGGGGGGGGATATGTGTGTTTGTGTGTAGGGGTATGTGTGTGTAGGCATGTGTGTTTGTGTCTCAGTGCTGGCATGTGTGTGGGTAGTTCTGTGTATGAATGTGTGTGTGGGGGGGGGGGGTGTATGTATGCGTGTGTGTGTAGGTGTCTGTATGCATGCGTGTGTGTAGGTGTCTGTATGCATGCGTGTGTGTATGTGTTTGTGTGTAGGGGTATGTGTGTGTATGGTGGTGTTTGTGTATGTGTTTGTGTGTGTTGGTGCATGTATGTATGCGTGTGTGTGTAGGATATGGACGCAACCTGGAGACGGTTTTCGCTAGAGGAGCAGCATCGTGAGGAGCCCGTCGACGCGACGGGTGGTGCTGGCAGAGGGTGGAGCCGCGCCGGTGGGAAAAATGATAGCACGCCAAAAACAGTCAAATGAAAACAATAAGCAATCGTGATTGCTCAAAAAAACAAGTATAACTTGGAAAATTTTTAATTACAGGAACAGTAGGAGAAAACTATCTGAAAATTTCAACATTTTTTAAGCTACCATTCAGCATCCAATTATTAGAAATTATCAATTATTTTCATGAAAATATGGATGGCACTTCAAGCAATATGTTTCTGAAGAGAAACATTAAAAAAAAATATCATGAAAAAATAAAAAAGCTTACAATATTGCAATTTATGTTAAAAATATAACCAAGTTTTAAATATTTAGTAAACCAACCCCAATTCAAGTTCTCTTAAAATCCAAGCTTGCATTTAAATAGAATTTACAGGCAGTAATTAATTAGCCCCTAATGATGCAACACAAAATTTATTTGAAATTGAAAATAATGACAGAACCTTGAAATATTAATAAAAAATAACAAGTTTAATGCAGATCATAATATTCAGAAAGAAACCATATAGTAGATAAACATGTATCTTACCAATAGATTTGTTTTACATAATTAAAAGATATACTACTTACATAATCTGAGAAAATTTAAATGTAATATATACTACATAACATTCAAGGAAATTCAAACATAACTCTAAAAATAAACTTGAGTAAAAAAAAAATTGCTCACACATAGGAATTTTTAAGACCCCCCCCCCCTGCTATTGCATTTAATTAAATATTCGTAATATGATAGAAATACAATGCCTGATACAAATATTTTGATACGTTAACAATGTGCATGTCACATGACATGCACATTATTGTACTTAAATGTAATACTCTAGTTAAAAAGATTACGAGCGAATATAGTGGAACAGTATAATTTCTGATTGGTAAAAGTATTAAACCAATTAATAATTTTCCCTCAGAATTAAAATCTCTCTTGATTCTTTTCATACCATCCAAGACATAATAAATAAAACAATCTTTCAGCGTACACAAAAAAATCAGGTTGAAATGAAATTCAGTAGCGCATGTGTTATGAGAGACTTAAGTTTTTTTTTTTTTTCTTTTAATCATTGCGAAAATTATGAAAATTTAACTAATTTTCTTTCTTTTCGTAAAAGTTAAACTTTAGCAATATTAATAAATAAAATAAAAGTAATTAAACTTACCTATATCCTAAGTAAGGTTCAAGCGGCACAGCCGGCCACGTGCTGCAAGAACTCATTTCACTCTCGAGCGTAAACAAAGCATCACGGTGGCAGTTAACTGCAGACAATCAGAGAGAGGGAAAAAGATAATGGTGAAATGCCTCCAGTTTTTTGTTTTTTTTTTTTTTTTTTTTCAATTGCCTTGTGTTACTTTCTTTTCTAGATTCATTCGAATGCTTCATTTTTCAAATACAAATCAAATTCGATTCATTTTTTCCCTTCTTAGTTAAGGTGATCGTATTTCTGAACGTCAGTTTTCAGATGTGTCCTAAAATCCAGAAACGATATGGGGATTCTCATAAATATTTTTGGGGACTCAATTGGGACAATTTCTGGTTTCCCTTTAACGATTTTGATTTTATTACTTTTTACTGTTGTAAAGTCAAACTACATTATTTTTCCTAAACATTTTCGTTTTTTTTAAATGATTCGTAATAAAAATAAGCGATAATTTCTTATACCTTTGCAGTTACAATTTTTTATTGGTTTTCAGGGATGCCCACCTAGGGGAGGTAAGGCGCAGACTGCACCATTCAAATTTTTAGAGGGGGTGTTTTGGGGGGCTATTTTTCTCATTTTTGGGGCCTCTGCTTTCGGAGGGGGTCTCCACGATATAGAGGGAGGTTCACCTGTGCAGTGGCGTAGCTAGACCCGACTTTCGGGGCGGGGGGGTTACTTCTTATATATATATATATATATATATATATATAATCGCTTGGAATTTTTCCCTTTTCTTTTTTTTTTCTTTCTCTTCTCTCTTCTTTTTCTCTTTTTTTTTTGAGACTAACTTTTCGGGGGGGTTTTGTCCCCAAAACTCCCCCTTAGCTACTCCCCTGCACCTGTGCCCTTAGGCGTTGGGCACCCCTGTTGGTTTTTGACTAAATTCTAAAATGACTAAGAACAATATTTAGTAATCTTTATAACAGTTCTGAAATATGTCATACAGTTTATAATAACACAGTGAAACCCGAATTTTATGTTTCTTAAGAGACTGGGTTAAAAAAAACGCAAAATACGGGAAATACATGGCCCGATAATGGGACCCGATTTTAATGCGAGGAAAACGTGGATACAGAGAACATAAAATCGGAGTTTCACTGTATACATATGATATGAGCAAGGATTGCTTATGTACTAATTTTTGGACATTGACAAAAATTTGACACAAAAGGAATTTCTTCAACAAATATGTTTTCATCCCCCCCCCCCTTTTTTTCATTCGACATGTTATTAAAAAAAATAGTAAGTAATTATAGATTCAAAGAGTCCTTATAGCTTAGCTATGCATATATAACCCAGTCTTGTGGCAGGTGTGCCCACCTAGGGGGGAAGGGAGGGGGTCATGGCGCAGACTTCGCCATTAAAATTGGGGGGGAGGGGGTGTTTTGAGAGGTATTTTTTTCTTTTTAAAGGGGGTCTTCGTGATTTTTAGAGGGTGCGCCTTTACTCGAAGGGGGGGGGGCACCATTATTGGCTATGGATTTGTATTGCTAATCGACCACATGTTCTCGAATTTTGGGGGCAACCTGTATAGAGGTTTTTGACCTCATATTCTCAAAAATAGTCTCAGTACTTAGGCATATTAAAAGTCCCCTAATTTTAAAATACTACCGAATTTATAATTAGAAGCGCTTTTTTTTTTCTTGAGCACACACACACCTACACACATATACACACACTCATGCCTGCGCACGGACACAAACACACACTCCTACGCACACACATATACATACACACTCATGCCTGCACACAAACACATATGCCTACATACACACACACAAACACCTGCACACACGCGCGTACACACACAGCACTGCATACACAACACGCACACACATGCATACATACACACACGCACCCACACACATGCGCCTACCCAAACACACACGCGCATTCATACACACACACTTGTGATTGCGAAAAACATAATTTGAATTCAAGATGCCAAAAATTCAAATTAATATATATATATATTTTTTTTTCGGAAGGATTTCATATAAGTCTACAAGAATTATCTTTTATGCAACTATTGTAAACGGATGACTGTTCTGGGCACTGCACCTTCAAAAAGAAAATATGTATTTAAAATGTATGAAATTAGTATAATGCAGCGCATTTGTATCTCGCCTATTTTTCTTTATGAATTAGCTTATGATTTGAAAAAAACAGAGCCAAACTCCGAGTCAACTTGCTCGTTATCTCCGGGTGTTCTTAATAACTTGAGTAATTATAAGTTCAAAATTTATTCAATAAAAATGATTTTAGTAAGAGATAATTTTAAGAAAGTCTGATTATATTACACATGCTTGTTCCACGCCAATTAAGCCCAATAGTCCCGTTTTTCTTACTTTCAAGTCCTTAAATGACCGTTGTTTTCAAAATCTGGTCATTCTCTTAAAATTTTCAGTTTTATCGATTCCTCCCCCCCCCCCAACATAAATTATAAATGTGTTTTTCACGGAAAAAAATCTTGAAAAAAAAAATAATATTGTAGCTGAATTTTTAGATTTCTCAGTAGGAATTCAAGTTTCTTTTCTCCCTAAGGGCAAATTTAAAATCTGTTGGGAATAATTTATCACACTACTTGTATTTTTAAAAATCTCTACCTTTTCCAGCTTTCTTCTCGGGGTTTCCTGGCCGCCATTGAAGCTCGCACGTGCAAAGTACAGAATAACAGAAGCCAGAAAAAAGTGTAATAAGTGTCAAAACGATGAAAAAAATACAATTTGCTGATCGAATGCACAATTAATCGCTTATTGCTTCGTTTTTGTAAGTCCTGTGGTCAGATAGTCGATATTGGATTAAATTTGGGATCTTTAGCAACTTTTATTTCAAATTCCAACTAACTTAAGCCTACAAAACTGCAATAGTGAAACTTTGATCATTGTACATAATTGAAAAACCAACTAAAGCTATATATCAGCAAAACAATATTAATTTAAAGTAAAGCTCAGAAGCAATTTTGGATCCCCATTGAATGGAATTAAGCGCATCAGATATGAGTGTTGAACAGCCAAATTCACCGATGAGCAAACGCCATCTTTCGCGCTAACTTAAAAAAGAAATACTGAAAGTGTGCGTGATTTAAAACATTGTACGTCATAAATTTTATTTTTACGATCAAAATTAGAACGAAATTCCCAAAAGAACTTTCAGAAACCTTATATGTTAAACGCCATTTATTATTTTAAGTTACTACATACTGTCAAGCAAGACTGGAGTACACCGTAGCGTTTCAGCCTAGTAACCCTGTGGGTGTAGGTTCAAACCCCGAGTGGGTGAAAGCGAATTTTTAAGAGCTTACAAAATCTCGCATACGGAGATGAAGAATTTGAAAAAAAAAAAAAAAAAATGAAAGTTTCGTAGGTATTTTTTTTTTTTTCGTAATTATTTATCTTGCGGGAAAAAAATGAAAATCCAAAAAAAATTTTTTTTTTGGGAATAATCAGGAAATATGTTCAAAACAATAAAAAAAATTTCACATCAGTGATAGATTTTAAAATAATGATAGTAAATTCAAATGTATAATTTGGTTTAAAATTATGACTCAAGCCTGACATTTTTGCCCTGAAGTCTGTCCATTGTTTACAATTTCGTTAAAGAAAGTTGAGGGTTCATCCGTTCTGTTTGCAATTATGATAATTAGAACAGCAATTTAAATTTTTACATTTCGTTCTCAAAGAGATATAAAATGCATTTGATTGAAGAATTTTAGAAGAGACAAAGTTGGAAGAATTTTTTTTTAACCTTGAAAAAATTGCTTTTTTTTGTAAAAAATGAAAAAGAATTCAGTGAATGATTTAAAAATGGTAAATTCAAATGTTTATGCTTAAAACAGAAAACTCTTTTTAAAACCCTGAAATATAACACTTTGAAGAAAAAAAATAGTTAGGGAAATTTGGGGGTTCTTTTCGTTTTTATAATAATTTCTAACTACAATTTGAATTTGTGATGTATAAAGGTAAAAAAGCGCGAATAAAATTATATTTTACTTTTTTAAAAATTAATTACCAAAAATAAAAAGAAAAAACCGCCATAAATAACCATTACTTGAAAAAAAAATTGCATTAGAGGAATATTATTGTATAATAATATCAAGTTTAATGTAATAAATTTATAACAAAATACAGTTCAAATTTTGATGTTTTAAATTTTAGAGAAGAAAACAACGTTTTTGGCAATATTTTGTTTTACTATCGCCAAAATGCAGGATTTTTGAGTATCATAAACCGATTTAAAAATGTTATGTCCATTTTATTACCTTTCCACATAAAAATTTGCATTTTTACATTTCCACATTTTTTACTGTAAAAATATTCATTTTTTCTTTCGATTAATATGTTTTGAGAAGTGAAATACTTATATGACTTCATTTTTTGACAACAAAGAAGTAAAATTAAAACTAATATGTAAATGTAAGAGTACCGACTTTTCCCCTTTAAATAAAGTATATTAGAAGTCAACAAATTTCTGAGATCAATAATACTTTTTTTATACGCAGCATATAACATTTACTTTCACTCAAAATGCGAAAAATAAGAATTTTCGAAGTTTGACAAGAAAGTCCTACGAACGACTGATTTTTCTCATACGCAGGACATCCGAAGGCAAAGACCGCAGGATGTCAAAAAAGAAAATCCTTCGTACGTCCTGAAAGGACTAAAGTTAATCCCTGGAACTACCTTTTGTGATACTCCCGAGGATGTCCTCATGTCATCGAATTTCCCACCGCGCTTTAACCTATATTTGAAAAAGTATCATGGATAAACAAGCGTGTTTTGTATTTATTTGATTTTTTAAAATGAGTTCTTTCGCTAATTTGAGCTTCCTATTTCATAATTAATTGTGATTTAAAAAACTGTACTTTTTCAAAAAACTTTTTTCCCTCAAAATAAATAAATAAATAAATAAATAAATAAATAAATAAATAAATAAATAAATAATAATAAAATATATAAAAATAATAAACTAAAAAAAATAATAATTTTTTACGCTTATTTAACTTAAATGTTATTTTCGTAACTCGTTTAAGTTTTGTAGATCATAGTTCATTAGGATTTTTAGAAAATTTCAGTGAGAAAACTAATAAAATAAAATTTCTCGTTCAACTTGAGATGAATGTCCTAAAAATGATTGATTTTGTTGAGACTCGGGATATCCTTAGAGATAAGTCCCAAGGATATCTAAAAAAAAAAGTCCGTGGTACGTCCTGAAAAGATAAGGATCACTTTAGGTCATCCTTAGGCCTAAAAAAAAGTTTGTCCTTGGGACGTCCTGCGAGACGTGTCTAAGGATCACCAAATTTCGTCGATTTTTTACAACGGACTAGATTTGGACGTTCAGGACATAAAATGGACGTCCGAAGGACTTTTCGTGCTGTATGGGAAATGAAACGGTTTCGTGCTGAACATTGAACTTAAGGTTTCCCATTTCAGAATATACAGAGTGGTCCGAAAGTGGGTGTAAGGTAACGGCACCGGTAACAGATAAGGGTCCAGTAACAGACAGTCGTAAGTTTGGATTTAAATAATAAAAATTTTTGGTGGGTAAAACCGATGTTGCTGCAACCCATGAATTCGGTGCAACCATCTAGTGTTATCAGAGGGAATTTAATGAGCCAGGTGGTTTTTTTCAAGGCAGTGGGGGAAGGTTATGCACAGCTGCCACGAGATCTGCCGGTGTTTTATATTCATTTGAATTTACTATGGTTTTAGCTATAAAAAGTTTTCACATTTTGAAGAGAAAAGGGGTATTCTACTCATTACTCATCCTGTCTGTTACTGGGTATCATCCAGAATTGTCGGTGTCTGTTACTGGGGTTCGGACCTTTTTTCGAAATTGAGCAAATAAATATAGAATTAACTGATTCAGAGGATCCAGAAGCAGCCAAACGTTAGAGGAGATGTAGTTGCATGAGAGAAAAATAGTTTTAAAAGTCTAAATACATTAAAAGGCTCAGAAAATTGAGTTAACCTGAGAACGATGTCTTAAGCATGTCTGTTACTGGTGCCGTTACTCTACCCCCCTTTCATTTTCAACTTTATGTTAGTTATGGATGAATGTTTGTTATACACAGTTACTTTTAAGCCTTAAGACTCGGCAAATCACTATCCATGTCGCAACACGGTTGAATGCTGCTCTATGTTCTGACTGATGTTTATCTGAATTTTAAACGCTATTTATTGGAAATTTTAAACAGTCCACTTACATCCCCTTACATCCATTACATTCTTTCTATTTAAGAAAGCGGATAACATGAGCATTCCTCTTTGGTTAAGCTTCTTCAGTGAACTTCTGGTTATCTGCTGAATAGGGTGGTACTGTAATTGCGGATAAGCGAATTCGCGGATAATCTCCAAGATAGATCAAAAACGATACTAGTGTGTGTAATAGCTTAACAAGATTAATAACACTCGCATACATTTAAACTATAGTTAAAATTATAACAGAGTATGGTATGTAAAACGACTCAGTATGTAAAAGCTAAAAAAGAATCGCTAATTATTGCAAACGGATTAACACATAAGTGAGCAATTGGTGCCAACAGATTAACTGAAACAGGTCAAGCTAGGTTAAAACAAAAGGAAAAGAGGGGGAGGGAGTTGAATAAGACTGGTTAGGTCACTTGTTTACAACTATATATCAAAGGACTATATATCTTAAAATCAGTAAATATTGTGAATCGAAAACAGTAAGTAGCGTAGATCAAAATCATTAAGTAACTTTAAAAATCAGGTTTCAGCTCCTCAGGGTTCCGTGACAATGGAAGGTTTGATGTCATTGAAAAGGAGGGGGAAGAAAGAAATAGGAATATCTAAAAGAAGATTTTGCATTTGTTGAGGGAAAATGTGTGCATTTATTTCATTTTAGTTAATCATCGCCAAAATTAATAAATAAATCGATAAATGAATAAGTGTGAAAGGCCGTGGATAATCGAGAGATTACAGTAAATTCACTTGACGGCGGTAGAGAAAAAAAAACAGAAATTCGCTTTAGTTTTAGTTTAGAGCAGTTTTTTTTCAACCAAGTACATGTATGGCTAGATGTAATTTTTCTTTAATGTAATCAACTTTTTAAAAAGCTACTAAATGAAATAATATCTTGAGTAACTCTCATTATAAAAAACATATTATTATTTTTTAAAAATATTTCTAAATGTAAAAAAAAACCCCTTTTCGTCGCAATATTACCTTAGCCGGAAATAAAAAATTTTACTATCAAGTTAGAACTTTTTTGGAATTCCATTAATAAATATTCTTATTTTATGCTTCGAAGGCATTGACTTTGTATTTTTCTTCTTCCGTCCATCTGTTTTTAAGCTCCTTAAAACATTTTTTTAGTCAATGTTTAGGGATTTCCTTCCAAAGATTTCCAAAAACGAGAACCTTATAGTGCTTTTAAATCCTTCTGAACTCTCAGAAATAACCGATTGCAACATAAGATAAATTTATGTCTGGTTAATCCTATAATATTGAAATGTATTAAAAGAATTAGTTTTTCAAAATTAAAAACGATTCGTAAAATGTAAATAAATAAGTAATGAAAAGTTTCATTTTATTTTTAAACTTTTTTTTCAAAGACAGCCGGAGAAGTGACTTAACAGTCAGTTACATTTCTTTTCCAGAAATAAAAGTAAAAATCAGGACGGTGGAGTCGGAAGGAAAATAGCTGGATCCGACTCTGACTCCGATTCCTGGAATTTTAAAGCCTACGGTTCCAACTCCTTTAGTCCAGGAGCCCATGAGTGCCAGACCTACGTCATAGTATAAATGCTCAGAATTTTTCTACGTAAGGACATCCTAACAGGTGAGAGATGTTAGCTATTATTTAAGCTGAGTTGCACTAGCTTTGGCAGGAAACAGGTAGCAAAGGTGCGTAAAATTGCTGCAAAAACTAAACATCATAGGGGTCATTTCACGTCAAATCGCCTAATGCCATGTGCCTTCATGTCTCAGATTTTGTCCATTTTTTTTCACGAACAGATATCTATGAGAAAAGCCCAAATTAATTTTTTAAGATTTTTTGAATAAAAATTACGTTTTGGAGAATTTTTTCAAAAATTCTATTTTTGATCATTTTTCGGAGTCACCGTTTTGGATTGAATTCAGAAAATCTCTCTAATTTCTTGATTTCTCAACCAATTAAGCTGAATTTGGAATCAATTTCAAGCTAATATTTTTCTCTTTCAGTGTGAAGGACAGAAAGTATTCTATGAACAGTTGCCACTCTTTATCTAAAGTCTGTTTTTATGTTTTTTCAATTGGGAGATTAAATAAGTTATATCTCCGGATTACCTACTACGATCTACATCAATTTTTTTTGTAGCATATTTAAATCATTCTCTTACTATGTAGAAAAAAGTAGAAGGGTGTTTTTTGTTGTTTTGAAATGAAAAAAAATAAAGTTTGTTTCGCAGAAAATACAAGTTTTCTATTACTTTAAGTCCCTTAAAAAAGGCTTAAAAAAGGCCAAAAACTTTTCAGAACAATTAATACTAAACTCTCAAAGGATTTGTATCAATAGTTAATCCCTAAAAGGTTGCTTACTTTTGAAAAGAATTGTGCAAAAAGCCCTGTTTCAGACTTCGCAAAAATAAATAATAAAAATAATAAATAATAAAATTTTGTCCACGAACTTGATTTTTAAAGATTTTTTTTTTCAGTTGATCCACGGACTAAAATTGGATTAACACTGAAAAATACTTGCTGCGATAAGGATCAAAATGAAAAAGGATCATCTCTAAACCAGAAGTAGTTTTTTTAATGAATTTTCTTCATCAATGAAAAAATTTATAAACAACTTGCAATTCCAAAAAAAAAAAAAAGAAAAAAAATCTAGTGAAGTTCCGTTATAGCACTATAATCATCAGTGTCTTAATTTGATTCAACATTTAGGACAATGGGTTTCAAACCTTTCACATCTGAGTTTCAAACTAAATTGGGAACATATTTCACGTTAGTTAATATTCAACGGTATTTAACATGAAAGCAGGGAAAATGGTCCTGAAAATTAAGGAAGTAGCTTGAAATATTTTTTGACAACGTAAAACATGCAGCCATTTTGTGAGCAAAGAGGTTCATTAAAAGTCCAATACATGCTTACACATGACAACTTCCGATGTGATTTTTTACGCTCTTCGTATTTCGAAAATAGAATTTCTTCTTGAAGTTTCTGAACACACTCTGAAGTGTGTGACGCACTCAATTGTCAAGGCAGCTGGGAGTTAGTAGCATTTTAAAAGGAAATATTACTAGAGAAAGTAGGATGTATACTCTGGATAGTTTTATTTCAATACCAGTACCTAGAAAAAGTAACCGCAAAAAGTATTTAAAGTATTTACAAAATTTTGCGGCATTCTGTCATACAGCCAAAATTGGTAAAAAAGAAAATTAAAAAAAAAAAAAAAACAATTTTGAGTTTAAATTGAAAATTAAAAAAAAGAAAAAGAAAAGTTTTGCTGAACAGATTGAGTATTAGCTGCTCAGCCAAAAGTGACCTTATGGACCGCTGGAGGAACTAACAGCTTTAAATGAGATTATAGTCACTCAATTTTGTCACACCACTTCTTCCTAACCTCCAAGACAAGAGGCAGTGCTATACTGATTACTAATAAGGCTTATCTGTCTAATATCGCTACTAGGATGGTTTGACTATAAGGGAGGTTTGATCTACCCTCTTTTTTCATTTTAAGCATTATATAACTGCTGAGCATCATATTGTAGCATGCTGTCCAGTAGAATCAAAAGTTGTTTCTATTTTTCATACATTTTGAAGTAGACTGGAGAAATCATCAATTATATGTGATGTTTTTTTCAGGCAAAAAAGAAATTTTTATTGTAGCAAATTCAACTCTTCTATACTGTTCGTCATTAATACAAACAAAACTACATTAAATCATTTGTGTACTCGGATTAATATACTAAAAGACTGCATATTTATTTTTTACTTTCATTTTTTAAATAAATATGCTTTTTTAGTATGTTTGCTAACTCGCTATTATAGGAGGTTTGACCCGTTTCAATTATGCGAGGCTTGATCCGGGTGAAACACCAATTCAAATGAATGAAGTTTTTTATTTTTTAACTTGCAATCCGTCCTTTGATATTCATTTGAAACACAATCTGTTAATGGGCCATTCCGCGGAAAACGGTCATTTTTGATCCGCACGTGACGCCGCATATATTTCAATAAAAATAATACTTTAAAATATTAATGGAAATTTTTTTTTCTGCTTAACGAATTAAAAACTTATGTGCGATTTCTTAAGCAAAAAATTTCTTCATTACCCTTTAGAATTATTACTTTTTAATGAAATATATTAACCGTCACGTGCGGGAACAAGGGCTGACTTATTCGTGGAATGGTTGTAGTGCATTACTGTTTGACCATCGATTACATGGAAAGGCTAATATCCGGTTTATATGCGGAAATGGACCTATCTATTAGTTTATAGGGGTGTTAGTTGATTTGTTTCACATGTGCACTTTTGCCTCTCTATTATTTAGCCTTAGTTTTGTAAAAATGAAAATTTGCTCTCGGCAACATTTTTTTAATCTTAAGTATATTCGATCTATATTCTCACGCCAAAAATTAATTGATTTATTTATTCATAACAAAGTTTTTGAGCTTACCATTTTGCTTTTACGGTCCTGAACGAAATGAAAATGTTGTATTTTCTTTTTGTTGTTTCTATGGTAACTATTTTTGTTTCCCTTTATTTAATTTTTGAGGATGCAATAAAAGAATAAGGCACTAGTAACATTATAAAACGCGTGCATCAAAAAAAAAAAAAAAAAAAAAAAAAAAAAAAATCCCATCGTTATTTTCTCTTTTCCCCTGCTAGATTCATTCAGATGGAATCGTCTTTACTTGACAGATTGCCAATTTACATACAATCCGCGGTCAAACAGTATTTTGATCAATTAAACACAGCTGAAACTTTATTTTCTCATTAGTTAGCAAACTTATTAAGGTACTCCACCTATCAAATTGTGCTGGTCTCTATTTTATTGTAATTGAAGTAACTTTTATTTAATAACATAAAAATAAATGAAGGACCTAGAACAGGCAAATGTCGTACAAACGCACAAAAACAAGGATTTTCAAATGCCGCTGCCAAAGCTAATATCAAGAAGATGTACAACATGGAAAACATTAAGAAAACTTCTCAAAATATTAAGAAACAGACCAGGAAACAAACAATAGAGCGAAAATGAGATTTGTCTTCAGGTAATGAATCTGAACTAAAATAATATCGCACCTGCTGTCGATGATTATCTTGAATAGTACTTCCAAACGACTTTTTCATTATTAAAATTGAAGATTTTTTGTAAAATGTTTAACAAAACCAACGTTCTTACATTATATTGGTTGCTCCAAGAAAGTAAATGGAGATGAAGTTTCTATGAAATTTCATAGAAGGATCCGTTGCAACAGTGTCCAAAATAGATGTCATTAAGTTCTCCCATCCAATGATCCGTAGATGCACAGAAAGAGTTGCTTTGAAAATGGCATTTGACTGTGACATTTCTAGCAATCATAATCTCTACTGATCAAGTTCATTCGACAATTTAGGGTACAGTCTGCTCCCGGATGATGTGGAATTGGCAAACGTCCAGTTAAGACGAATCTATCTGAATGAGGGGAAAAGTAAAAATTCGATGCGCTTGCTCCGTCAATAGCAATGTGAGTCTGCTGTAACATACATCTGCAAAAGCTGGCATCCCTGAAAACCAATAGATGCGCCCATTTCCGCCTGTTAACCGGATGTTTATCTTTCCATCTCATCGATGGTCAGATTGCATTTCTTTAGATGTAATTATTGCCAGGTTCCTTGCAATAGCAACTAATAAGGCATGCAATTACTTCACCTCATGTTTTCAATTTTTCATCTCTGCGTGTCAAATCTCCTTTATAATGAGTCAAACCTCTCTCAATTGGAAAGGTTTGACCCGGTTTGGACATTCTTGTAAAGGTAGTAATGAAAAAAATTTGATATATGATTTAAATAAAAATAATAATAATGAAAAAAATTGCCAGACATCATCAGAAAACAAAGAAATGGCTATGTGAAAAATTTCTAACGGTTGGAAAAAAAAATGAAAAATGTATTTTTAAAAAGAGGGTGAAACCATCTTAGTTTTCCTATCTGTGCTGTAGCTGGGATTCGGCCTTTGGTGGTTCGAATGCTCCATGGATTTCCGGTGTCCCTACTTTTCGACGATATGAAATAACCTTTCCCTCTGTTTCTTAATTAAGGTAGTGAGAAGCAAAGGGATGCAAGTGGCAAAATTAAAAATTTGGAGATAACCAGTACAAATGGTAGGTGAACCTCTCCTCTGTCTTGGGGCAAGAGATTTTACTAGTAGCCCTGGTTGGTGCTGCTGCACAGCATAATTTAAAAAAAATCAATAAAAGCCTACCTAGGGTCTGATCTTTAAACGCGTTTTACTCGAAACTTAAAAATAGTCCATTTGCATCCCTTTGCTTCTCACTGCTTCAATTTTAACCATACCTTTTGGTATGTTTAAGGAGGGAGGAAATTTTAAATGTCAGCGAAAAGTAGAATAAACTAGATTTGCTAAGGAGAGCAGCATACTGTTTAAAGAGCAATATGTTGTTTGATAATAAAATATATTTGATTTTTTTTATGCACTGCATATTTCATAGTTTGGTTAGTCGTAAAGATATTTTATACTTTGTGATTTGTATTCAATCGAGTGTAACAAAGAAACCGCGCTTTATTTGTGTGAATAGTTTACGGTATTTTCAAAAATTCATTACTGAATATAATTTACCAGAGAAGTTATAAATTCCTTTTCAAACAACTAAATTCTTCAACGTTAGTTTGAGCTCTGCTGCGCTTATTCACATTCTGATTTTAATTTAATTACGAACAAGGGAATATAATTTAAATATTTCAGTTACAAAGGGACCGTGAAGTTTCTGAGATTTAGTTCTAAATATTTCAATTAAAATAGCATTAGGAATACGTTAAGTTTGTATTGTTGTGAAGGATTTTATTGTGATATTAATTTCCAAATTCTTTCAAGGCAATGCTGAATGTAATAAAATTTCTGAAAGTGGTACGAATTACTTTATTAATGGAATTATTTCTTTAAATTAACTGTGTTATGCCATCGACTTTAAATATTGACAATACTTCTTGATACACACTCAAAAATTCTAAGATATAGAAAATTGTTTTCAATAAAAAGCTTTTTCCGATGTTTAGGATGACAATAAACTGGAGTAAAAGAAAACCTTGTTTATTTTGACAAATATCTCTTTATTCTAATTAAAAGAAATCCGTCTTTGTGTTACAACTTAATAAGGTGAGTGGTTTATAGAAAGTTGATATTTTTATAGCTAAAAAGTTAGCAAGTTAGTTATTAAAGAATAACCGAACGTAATCTTAATGTAAAGTTTTTTTTTTGCACATGCGTATGTGTATACGTACCTGTGATCATATGGACAGCCGAAATATCAATTGCGATCATCTCCCAGTTAATTATCGCGAGTTTTCTCGTGACGTCCGGACGTGCGTACGCATGCATCTGTGTATCTACGCCTAGATCTCGCATAAATGAAAAAAATCGTATGTGAACTCCGAATGGTGTCTAAGTTATGCACCGTTTTTGGTTTCATTCCAGTATTCCAAAAAAGGGTCTTTACACGTTTTTGTGGCTAATTGATGTTAATTTCAATATATACTAAAGAAATATCATAAATTGAAGACCACTTGGTCTCCAAGCATTTTGTCTCCAAGTTAGAGATATACCTCCAAGTCGGTGACAAAATATTGTAGACAAAATCTTTAGTGAGATTCTCATGGAATCAACGTCACAATTGTAGATACTTGATGAGCCAGTGTAATAGTATTTATGAATTTAAAATATTTTTATGCTCTCTTTTGGGCGCTGCTATACTGAGCAATCACGAATTGCTTACTATCCTCACTCTACGAAAGTTGATGTAGCTCTGATTTTTCAGATTGCCATGATGACGGTGGATTTTAATATTTCTATAGAGAACGGAATTTTTATCGTCATAGTTACAAATCATCCTAAAAAAAAGAGTTTTTTTTTTTGTACCAGTTAACAGCCGAACGTGCAAACCGTTTGCGCTACAAGTGCTTCTCTACATTTGAATTGTTAAACGATTTTATGTAAACAAAGCTCTGCGCATGCGCGTCGAAGGTGAACGTTTTTTTGTGTCGTTTTTTCTCAGTTCATTCCGGCCGCCAATTTTCCATAATAAGCATAGCTCAAAAAAAAAAAAAAAAAAAAAAAAAAAATACACACACACACACACACACATACACACATACACTCACACACACACACACACACACACACACACACACACACACACACACACATATATATATATATATATATATATATATATATATATATATATATATATATATATATATATGTATATAAAAGAAAAATAAACTAAATAAATAACTAAAACAAAATCTTTAAGTACATGTATCACTTAATTTGTAATATGTGTAGGGTAATTTCAAAAATTTAATATTTTAAAATCATGCCCACCCTCTATGCGCACCCTGCACACAAGAGAAACTAAGATCTATTATTAAATTGTACGCAGGTGGGTTGGTTGTACTAATGAGACTTAGAAGCACTGAGAGCGATAAGAGTAAAGAGACCGGAATGGAAGGACATTCTCAAGAAGGCCTTGCCTTGACCCACAAAGGACTGTCGAGACAATAAGGAAGAAGATGATTACAATACACTGGGCTTAAATGCCGGCAGTTAATAAGCGTGTAGTGTTCATTTTGATTATTTCTTTGAAAATATAAAGTGAAATGGTATATAATTATGTAAACACACTGTGAAATGATTAACGAAAGTTCTTTATTTTTTCAGTTATTTTAATTGAACATTCATATTCTGAAAGTGAAATGATATTTTTTTTAAGTAGTTGGGAAAACATGCAATGAAATTAACATGTAAAACTAAACAATTTTTTTTATTGCAAAGTTGTTTTTTATGCTAATACACTACCGATTTGAGTTGAATGATAGCTCCACTAGACTCCACTACGTTACTAGCTGTATCAGTTTCCGAGAAAGCTACCCAAATTAAAGAAATCGGGGAGCTTTTTAATTTCGTTGTCGGAGCGCCATCGCCATGTCACTTACAATTTCCATTGCAACGTGCATGCTCAGCAGGCAGTGGTTGGACAACTTTGTTTATTTATTTTTTTGTAGTGAACTACTACTCCAACTATTTTAGTGCCAAATAGCGTTATTTACAACTACAACTACTTTTTTTTACAAATGTAGTAACTACAAACTACTTTTGAAATGTAATCGCAACTGCTTCGCTACTTTTTAAAAAACAAATCAACAAAAGGCATACACGCACACACCGATTGAAGATAGAACGAAAAAAATTCGAAAAGTGGTTTGAATTAATAAGTTAGCTCATTTGAACATGAAATATAACTAAGAATTATTTATTCTTTCTCTTTTTTGATTTTGAACTAATTTGTCATTCTAAACCATTTATATCGATTTTTAAGAATATTCGCTTCAAGAAAGTATAGAAAAATTGAAAGAATTCTAGTTTCAAAATTTTGATTATTTCTTACAGCGAATATATAATTCAAGATGTGCAACTCGGCTACTTGCAAATGTAAATAGAAATTGTGATTTGATTTAAGTTTTGCATAGACATATATAGTATACATAAAATTGATTAGATGATGAAAAACATCTTTTAAACAGAAGAAAGGAACTTCACTTTTTTTAGCCTACTTTCCCAGTAAAAATCAGAGAAAGAAGAAAAAAGCATGAAAGAAGGCTTAATACATCTTAAAAATATCCCGAAAAACAAAAAAAAGTCAAAAATAAGTTAAATAGTTAGATAAATATTGAAAAATTAAAAAATGGAAAGTAGGGTATTGAGATGGGGAAAAATGTCTGTCGGTCTGTCTGTCTGTCTGTCTGTCTGTCTGTCTGTCTGTCCCCCCCTAATAACTTTTGAATGAATAGTCCGATTCGAACAAACTTTTTTTTGTTCGAAAGATCTCGGCGAGGACACCTCATTCCCATATTTCACTTTTTGATTTGAACTATTTTTTGCTCAATTTTGAACAGTTCAAAAAAACTTAACATTAGCGCCTACGGGGAAATTCAAGGCAATTCCGAACTGTGAGGCGAATTTGCTTCAAACAAACTTTGTAGGAAAAAGCTTTTGATGAAAAACTTGTATATAAAATATCTTTTTGATTTGAACAATTTTCCATTCAATTTTGAACTGTTCAAATCCCTTAACATTGGCGCCTACGGGGAAACTGAAAGTCAATGTAGATTCCGTACTTGAAGGCGGATTTACTTCAAACAAATTTTGTTAGAAATAGCTCTTGACGCCAAATTCCAGACTCCGACTCCGAAAATTTAGAGGCACCTGACTCCGACTCCGATTCCTGTGCCTGACAATTAATTGGACTCCGACTCCCCGACTTCAACTCTGACTTCGTAGCTTTGGCAAAAATTTATGGACAAATGTCTAACTCTGATTCTTGGATATTCGACTCCGACTCTTTTATCTCAAAATGAGATTGACTCCGACTCCGCAGCTATGGTTTTAACTGTGAAATACTTATTGTTGATATGACTTGTTTTTATTTTCACGCTAAAGTTTAAATTTAGGTATTCAGTTACTGGCGAATAAATTCGAAGTCATTTATGTTTCTACATAAGATATGCGCAGACGATTTTTTTTTTTGACAAAGAAAATTATTTCTTTAAGTTGACATTTTATTGTTTTTTTTTTTGTTTTAGTAATTGCATTAATTCATTTTAAAAAATGTTTTTGGCAACAGGGCAAAAAGAAACGATTTTTTTTTGATATGATGTATTTATTTTAATGAGCTTATTAATTTTACTTATTAATTTTTCATTTTGAAAGCTATTAGAGATTTTTTTTAATCTAAAAAAGTGCATTAGCTGCTTTGTTTAAAAGTTGCTGCTATTTTATTTGTTCGGTTTTTTTTTCTTTTCTTTTTTTTGATGAGTGAGGAATATTTTATTCCTAGAAATCAGCTTAAAGTATTTTAAAAGTATGTTTGAAAAAATTTGCAATTTTAGCTATTTTTGAGAATATTGATCAGGTACTAGAACGTAGTATGGGTATACGGGAAAGTAGGCTCGTCTAGTTCCAGACAGAACTTCTTGTTTTTATAGGAACTGATTACAGAAACATACATTTTGTAGGAATTAATTAATTAGTTTTGTAGAACTAAGCATGGGGTCCGGACCCGGACACTATCTCCTTTCATGCGTCACTGATAAAATAAAACAGAAACGTTTCTTCAATCCTACCAAAAACTTACAAATATTTAACAATTGATTTTTATTTTGTTAACTAGCTCCATTCCCCGGCTTTGCATGGTCTACCTCAAAAATAAAAGTTATGTCAAGTGACGCATGTTCACCAATCAGGCTTCAATTAGAGAAAAAAGAAAGAAAACGTCAAACAAAAAATTCCCGAATAAACTAAACGCAACCCTCCATAAATATGAATAAAATCCTAAAAAAAGAAAGAGGATAAATCGCCTAGTAATAACCAAAATGGGAAATTTTTACCTCGAAACCTAACAAAGTTTTATATAGTCATTGTCGAGAAAAAAAGTGGCAACCTTCTGAATGGTTTTATTCACGTCAGTTTAAAATGAGATCGCTCAAACGATCATTTTCCGATATGAAAATAGAGTGCCATTAGGCTTAAAAGTGATTTTAATTTTTTACTCGGTGATTTTTGATTTGAAATTCAAGGGTTGTGGATAAACCCTATGGGATTTTTTCGTGGCATTCGAATAAGACCTGAATCAAAGAAATCGGATATATATTTCGACTAGAAAGAGCCATTTTCGGGTTCTAAAATTAAAATTCGAACTGTTCGTTTTTTTTTTTGGCGTTCGAAAACCCCCCTACGTTGCTTTTCGAGTGCCCGACTACCTCCCTGCCAAATTTGGTCGAGATCCGACGAAAACCGTAGATTTGTATTGGGAACACACACACATATATATTCTCTGTTTTACTTATATAGATATACACTGTAAAAAAAATCCGAAACGTCACTGATTATTTCCGTTTAACGTTTCGGGATTTTACGGGTTTTTATCTATTTCCCCGTAATGTCAAGTACCTTTACAAAAAGGTTTTCTGAATTGCTACATGTTGCACGAATGCAGACTTCGTGCTCCACTTTTGTGAAAATAAGTTTTTGACTTCCGGTTTTAAGATTGATTGAGCATGTTTAATAAGTTGACTAAGCTCCCGATGAGAGCAAATAAGTGTCTGGATAGCTGCAGCTTTGCAAGGTAAGGATTGTAGGCAAGGGAGATGCTTGTATTTAACTTGCAATTCTGACTTAGCTTTGGCTATGTTGCATTGGTGCTTCTGGAGCTTTCTTACTAATTAACTAGTTAAATCAAGAAGGTTCTAATCAGTTACGTTGAACGTACGTAATTTACCTTGAAGTTTCCTGACTGGCTTCAACCGGGGAAAATGCCACATTTTTCAGAAAGATTCAAGGATAATTTCATTAAGGCTACTGTCTTTTATCGGAATACGTTCCTGCTTTTTGTAAGATATGTTACCGGCATAAATTGAGCATATTAGCTGCCTATTATTTTTCATGAACGTTTCTGAATTGCTTTTACAGTGTAGAAGACTATCGATTTAAATGAAATAAAATTGTATTGCTTTCTTAACCTGAGTTTTCTTTACTTTTGCATTTATTGCTTAAAATAAATAAATAACGAACTTTGAGTATGTTAAGCTACCTCTAAAAAATTAAGCTATAAATATTCAAACTTCACAATAATTATATTTTACTTGTATGAAACCAAATAGGAGAGTAGGACAAGTATAAATAAGAAATTTTGAAAAGTGCCTTTTTTTGAACGACCGTACGTCTACAGAGCACCTAACTAGGAAATATCTGGAGACTGTTACGTTTTAGAAGACAATATAGTGGAACACAAGGATTTTCCCCCTCATTATAGAAGTACATATTCGATCCTTATACAAATCTGTTTTTAGGATTATTCCAAAATCAAATCGAGTAAAAATAATATAAAGTTTTAATAATACTTTTAAGCCCTTAGAATATCAATGTATGATTTAAAGTAAATGTTTTTTTTAAAAATTTTTCGCAAATCAGATCAGCGAGATAAATTGTAATGAATTACTCAAATTGCTGTTTCTTGCACAAGTTCATTGCAACTAATGCAACTGATTGAGTCATGCTTATTGAAAGGATGTGCAATGAATGAGTTTATTATCACTCCCTGAAATTCTTTTATTCAAGTCTAGTGTATGCTAAAAAACGGTTTTATGACATTTAATTTTTTGCGTACATACTGATAATCAAACATACTGGAAATGTTTGTTACATGTAAACTGGGGGAAAATAATTCAGCACTATCATACGATTGTCACGAACGGATGTCGGAGCGCCAAATGCTCTTATGCGTATATGCAAAAGTACGCCACGCGGGGCCATCTGCTTCCATGATTTTTAGCGACTGTTACGGCCCTACAGATCTAGCGTGGCCACGGTTGAATTTCTCCACTTTGTGCTTGAAAGGTAAAATAATAAATACAGCGTTTATTTGCACAAAATTTCAGATCGCTGCAGACACGTGTTTTATCGTTACAAGGAAAGCAATAGAGGTGAGCTTTTGGATGAAAAGATTTCCGACAAGGCGAAACCTAAATGTCGGACTTGTGTTCATCCATGAACTTACATTTTTTTGTATTGAAAAAGTCGTTCCTTATAACGCCGAAGCACACGTCTGTAGTAATGTGCAATTTTGTGCAATCAAGCGGTGTTATTTCTTATATCACATTACAGATTGTTTAATTTTAATGTGAGAAGAAGAAATGGGATGGTTTCCTTCAGTCAAAAGTACTACTTTTAGTCATTAAAATGGATAGAATGAGCAAAAAAAAAAAAAAAAAAAAAAAAAAAAACATGGACCCAGAAAACACTTTTATTTTCCCAACAGTTTTTTTTTACATTATTTTTTTTTAAATGTCCAATTTTTCAAACAAGGCGTGGTCTTTATGCTGTCACAAATGATGCAAATTGGCGCATCTTTCTACTACGTTATCACGTTATGATAATCAAGCAGCGAATTAAAATTGCGCTCTACGCTTGCTATCAACCATATCGTTGCCAATACACGTGAGTAAAGATGCGAATTAAATATTTTGTTCTGTGAATGCCCACATTGAATGGCATTTCATTATTTGTGATGTCACACGACCACACCGATTTAAGCATTTTTTTAAAAATATTAAACTTAAATAAATTATTTAAAAAATGGTCAGATCCTATGTTTTCAAGCATGTTCTTTCAGAGAAAAATACTTTTAAAATTTTGGAAACGATCCTATTGTAAAAGAAAAATACTTTCGTGAAATATAGTTATCATTTTAAATTTATCGACATTTAAGAGAATAATCAGATAAACCTGGAGTTTTTTTCCTGCAATGATGAATTACTAAGCATTAAAAAATGCTAAGAAAATTCCAAATTGTAATGAAAATTGTTTCTGTATTTTAATCCGCTTGTGTTATGTAAATTCTTAATTTTGCCTCTAAACAAAAAAAAAAAAAAAAAAAAAAAATCACAACGAAAACATGAGAAAAGCATTATATTTTTTGTGTTAAGATTAACAATTTGTATTTGAATTTCATTCACAATTAAAGAAAAATCGATCACATAAAGTTAAAAGTCCATTTCCTTACTGCAAAAATAAACAGTTTAAAAATCCTAAGACTGTTAATTTTATATTCGGTTATTTTGATGGGCTACTCCATAAGGATCAGATGATTATTTATTTTGCTTTAGGCTTTGTTCACTGAATAATGGATAAAAGTGCAGAAGTCGTTTAAAATCAAATAAGATTGTTTCGAATTTAAAAATTTTCTTAGAAACAAATGTTTTGAAATTATTTATGAACAGGAGATGATTAACAAAATACTTTTAAATTATAAAGATTTGAATTGAACATGTGAAATTTTATTCACCTGTCATTAATTAAAATCAGATAAAATTTAATTGAATACCCCAAGGAGCTCATTTGCACAAAATCCATAGGAGGAATAAGTTCTTTTCCATACTAAAGGTTCTACTACGATTTTTTTAAAGATTAAAAATAGATCATGGATAATAATAATCAATACTTTAGTCAGTTCTTTTTTTTTTATTATTTTTATAGATTCACGAAATTCCGTATGATTTCAATGGTTTCAAAATTAAAACATAATTACTTATTTTAGTGATGATTTTATTCATTAGTAAAAAAACTCAAGAAAATTTCCAACCTTAATCCCTGCTTCTTCTAATCAAAGAATACCTAGTTTTTTCCCGCAGAAGCAGAGAAAGAGGTTGTTCTTTTGAAATAGAGTTAGAAAACTTTCATGAATATATTTTTATTTTTTTTACCATCATAATTTTCAATTTTACTTGTGGAGAATGAGGATCTAATGAAGTTCAACCAATGTGATGGAAATTAAAGCGGGACTGAAAATTTACTCTGTCGAAACGGATATTTTGTTGTATTGGTATTCGTTGTAACTGGATTTCCCTATATTTAATCCAGATGAGCGAGGTTTTACTGTATGCATAAAAAAAGTGTTTAAAACACGTTGACTATCTATTATGCGTCGTGGGTTATGTTTTTCGTTTAATGGCGATGGCAACCGAAAGGTCCAAAGTTTGATGATTGGAGACACGGTTTTAATGCATTAAAAAGTAAATAAAATGCTTAAATAATTACTTGAAATTATTTACTATGTTCACAAAAATTGCAGGGGCTATAGTAGTATTAACAACAGATACTTCCCACAGTCAAATGCATTTAAATTTCCGGCATAAAATGTTAATGTTTGCAATCTTCTCATTTTGTCTAATCATATTTGACAATAATTTTTTGACAAACTTCGTCGTTACCAACTCGGCGGCTTATCTTACGCGCTTTCTCCTCTTGCACAAATAAACTCTGTGAAACTTGTTTCACTGTCAGCGTAGTATAAATGCAGGGAAAATGTCTAATCCCCGGTGTGCGCGGTGTTGGCGCGAGTAGGATGCCTCATTTTGCATTTTTTTCCCAAAGCGAAATGTAATACCAGGCAAATGTGACCAATGCAGATGGACATTACAGATACAATTTTTTTTCGAATCAAATATCTTCTGTTAGAAGTATTTATTAAGGTGGGCGAACATCCAAAATATTTTTTTCTTCAATATTCATTGCACCTTTCTAAAATTTTATATGATGATTAAATATGACATACATAATACATTTTGACTACGTGTTTGTTTAAAAAAATACTTTTTTTTAAAAATAAAAACCCTTTTTTTAAGCAAAAAACTACCATTTCCATAACACTTCCAGTTCATTCACTTTTTTATATATTTTTAAAACATTTTGTATCTATCTCTTTGTTAGATATACCAGAGAGTGATATCACCCTTCAATTTGGAAATAATTAACTAAAAACAGGTTTTACGGGTAAATGTTTGAAAAATTCATCCGAAAAGCATGCTGTTTGTCCCTTAAGTTTAATTGATCATTATTTCAAATCTATACATTGCATGCACATTAACTTTTTGAGGTTTATATCACAGTAATATGTTCAATTACCATTTTTTTAAAGTTTCAAATCTTTAGAGTTAATACCTTTTTTCTTTAGAGCTTTTGACATAAATAAAAAAAAATATTTAAAAAAAAAACGACTGCGTAAAAACAAAAAAAAACTAAAAAGAAAAATGTATAAGCCCAGTAGTTTAGAATGTTATTAAGTACAACTGAATAACTATACCGTTGAAATAGTTTTGTAACCGTACACAGATAAGACAAATCATAAATTCAAAATCAGAATAGAAGGATCAACAGTCGAGGCCCATTCAAATTTTATGGTTTTCTTTGAATCAGAAAGGAATGGGCCTCGTGTTGATCCTTCTATTCTCGTTTTGAATTTATGATTTGTTGTCTTATCTGTGTACGGTTACAAAACTATTTCAACGGTGTAGTTATTCAGTAGTACTTAATAACATTCTAAACTACTGGGCTTATACATTTCTCTTTTTAGTTTTTTTGGTTTTTACGCAGTCGGGTTTTTTGTTTTTATTTAATAATTTTTTATTTGACACTTTTTAGTTAATTTTCATTGACTTAGTTATTATGATTATGATACGGTACATTTCGCACTCTAGTCATTTCATTGAGAGAGTTTGTTTGTATCGTGAGGTCTATTAAGTAACTTGCGGTGGTCTAAACTACTGATAATTATTCCCTCTAGGGACCTAACTCCGCTTAAAGGTACATGTGCTTGGCCTTCGGCAAAAATGTGCGAACTTAAGTCAATCACAGCTCAGTTATATGAACAGCCTGTATAACTCATTATGACGCGAAATCGAAAACGTCCCCCCCCCCCCCCTCCGTCAGTCAAATCTTTCTCGCAAAACTAAAAAAGCCTGTCGAGAAAGTACACGTCGCGAAACTCAGTCCCTTGAATCAAGGCAAAAACAAATGCAACATGTTAGAGATGAAAATCGAATTAGTAGAATTTCTTTCTTTTGGTACTTATTGCACAATTTATTTTGATGAGGACTATAATCTCAGTGTCTTGCCTTCGTCACGCATAATATACTTTTTATTACAGTACAGAATACAAATAAAGAGCACATGAAAGAATTCACATCAGAAAGAGGTGTAAAGTACGACCGGAGCGAGGGTGTCTTGACCCACCGCCTCAAGTGGGAGAAGCAATCGCTTTGACCACTCGGCCACTAAGATCCCAATTAGTAGCAGCGAAAACTACCTGCATTTGTCGCATGCAAGTAGCGTGCGACACAGGGTGCAACACGAAACGTGCGCCAATCCCGAACTGCCAGATTTTGTCAACTGGTTGTTGATATGGGGAATTTTGATTACTGTCATGTGTTTAGGGACACTCCCAAGGTTAAGACAAATCGATTGACGTAAGAATTACGAAAATTGACCAAAGCGTTTAGCCCCTAGAACGCCACATAGAAACGGACATACATACATAGCCTGATAAACACATTACCCTCCTTTGCGTCGCGCACGCGCAGTCGGGTAAAAATTTTGAAAACATAAAGAAGAACACTGGGGTTCTCTAAATAGAAATCTCAAAATAGATATTTTTTTTGAAAATTAGGTTGTTCGCCTACCTTAAAAACTGCAAATTTTCGAATAAAAGCACCAAATAACGACTACTTTCAGTAAGGTTAAATCGGACTTATTTTTGATATAAGACGTGTCACCTCTGAAAATATTTGATGTTTATAACTCAAAACTCCAGCTAAGCATCCTTGGAGAAAACAGAAATTCGTCCTCTGGTTACCCGAATAGGGCGTAAATTCAATTCAATAAGTACTGTATCCGAATATTTTCATTCGTTCTATGGTTTGTAGTATAAGTATAAACTTACTTTACAGAATGATCTCTCGTATCCCCCTCATCCTTCATACTAAAGCATCAACTCCCCCCCCTGGTTTGGAAGGGAGACAAGTCAACTTTAAAGCTCGAAATTGTGTCCGAATTCCAATGTGCCGAGTTTTTCAATTTCTTCGATAGAAAAAATAATACATGAAAAAAGTGGCTACTCCCCTTAGACATCCCTGATATTGTTTTCAAACAAGTTTATAGCTTCTGTGTGAAAAATTGCTTGAAAATTTCGAAATTTGGCATAAAAGCCCTCAAAAGTTAGGTCAGAGCATATTCTGAGTTAGGAAATGACAATTGGGATTTAAACTTACTTTTAAACCTTAAAATATTAGTTAAATACCATTAAGGGAAGAGTTATGTCTCCTCTGATGCTGGAAATGAACCATAGTTTGGGTACAAATGCACCATTCGACTCTTAAACATTCAGAGCCAGAAAGACACAGTTATAAATTTTGGACCTACTACCGAGTGGCTATTGGAAACCTGGATTGTAGACGGCGTCACTAGTGGGTCTGGTTATAAGATAGCTGGCCCCGTAATTGGAACCATTCTTTTAAAAAGTGTGAATGTGGTGTGAGTTGATGTGGCAATTGGATGTTGTTCTGGACTGAAAACTTTTGACAGGCATCCGAAATCGTTAATCGTACCATGAAATGAATTTTAAAATATTTTAGTTAACATTTCACGGTCAATAAAACTTATTTTAATCTGTTACGGGTGTTTTGCTTTTGTACTCAATCTTAATTACCATACTTGATTTTGAAATGAATAAAGCGGCCAACATTAAAAACGATCTCAAACGATTGCCAAGGAAAAACGCATGCGCAGCGTGAGCAAAAAAATATTATTTTCTTTATAAACGATGAAATAAACTGAGATGTGTAAGTTTTTTCCTTGAGAGCTGTAACTCCAAGCAACCAACATTTAAAAAGTTGTAAATTGTGTTATCTCAATATGAGGATATTGTAAAAAAAATAGAGAACTCATGAACTTATGGCTAAGGCGCCAATGTTCGGCATTAGTAAAATAAAACAGTAAACATTCACAGTGCATTAAAGGAAGACTTGCGTCTAATTTAAAAATTCTGAGAATATTTCCTTGAAACATTTAGACGAACCATTTGCGCTTATTAACTTTCTGTGCTGTTTGATTCAGATAAATCCGGTTTAGTATTATGCTCCTTTCATGTTTCCGAAATGTTGTTATTGGAATGCGAATTCCTCACGAATACTATTTTCCCAATAAATTGTAGAGTCACATTGAGATAAAACTAGAAATCCCAGGGAAGCTCACTCATGTTGGCGGAAAGTTGAATTTAATATGTCTCGTCTTTCCTGGTAGAACACGGGAACGTTGCTATGCTATAATGAAAGAAAGCCTGGACTAAGCACAAAAAAACCTAACGTAATAAACATTCAGAAGATGAAAAGTGTAATATGAACTAGTAAAGATATTAAGCCTTTGAAAATGTGTATTAATATATTTTTAAAAAGGAATATATGAATAGCTGTTTTGAAAGAAATAAAATTTGCTTTTGCCGAATAGGAAACTGAAATGTAATATTTTGTTGAATTTCGTAACTTTGTTTGCGTTTTTGATGCAACACGATATATATTGAAAATGAGATGCAAGATTAATAATTAGCAATCTTATTGATCTTAAGTTTCAATTACATATAACTGAAACGTATATAATTACGTATAAATAATTATGACGTATACGTATGCGTATATAATTATTGTGAATGATTCTACACGTTTGATTCAACAGACAGTTCAATTTTTAACACCTTATAATTATTCTGCCGGAGACAGGTAAACAGCAGTATCTGCAGAAATGAGTTTTCGAGATATTTTAAGAAATGTGTGTTGGATTCAATAGTAACAATAGGGAAATGTTGGAATAAGACGCTTTTTTCGCGCCTTTTTTTCATCGGAAATCAAATAAGTAAGCTTGCACAGTAAACTAACGTACAATAGGTAAAAAAAAAAATGCAGTTACTGCCTTTGCCTGCGCACGGCAGTATTGAACTATTGAAAATGAAGCAAAGCGGTTTTTCTTATACTTACTCAGAAATTTGGAGGATTTTTGGTTCGTATGAAAAAAGAAAAGAAAAATAGAAGTAAAATACTGTATTCTTGTTATTCGAAACGTCGCATAACAAGCATATTACACATTCTGACTCAAACGTATCATTAACGAAAACATAAGTGAAAAGGAAAATTTCATTCAGGACAAGGAAGGAACAAATTGTATTTGGCGGTTCCTTTTGCGAAGTGAAATGCACCCGTTATCCTGCATAAACAAGCAACTAGGGATTGCAATATCGGTCCAAAATTGCAATACTGGTATTCGGTATTTTAAAAACGTGATACCGGAATACCGTTACTAATAGGGCATTTCACAGTATTTGTGACATAGGGGTGTCCGTAACAAAACTTGTTAAAAGGTTAAAATTTTTACATATATATTGAAAAAGCACATTCCAAAGGACATGCATGTCATATTTTTTTTTCTTTATTTACTTCATACCATGTAATTGCAATCAAAACATCAAAAATACAACTTTTAACGCTACGGACTCTGCATTGAATTTTTCTTCAATAGTCACTTGAAGTGAATTTCAAGCCAAAACTGGGACTTGGGAAAAATAAAGTAAAGGATTATCTCTAATACATATAATAATTTTAATCAAAAACTGCATTCGTTAAAAAATTATAAGTTGTGAAAATGGTGATTGTAGAGTCGGTAACAATAATTAGAAGAAAAGTTTTGTTAAAATTTTTATTTATGCATTTTATATCACTAAATTAAATATTTTCCAACTTCACCTATGGTGTTAACCGGAAATGAACAAAATTTTGTTGCTTAAAAATATATGTGATTCCTGAAGCAAAAAATGTTGCCTTTTTAAATTGAATTAACAGAAAATTTAGCTTACCTTTAAAAATGCAATTTAAAAAGTTTTGGCTTAAAAACATCTTCCTAACGTGTCCCCCTCCTTACAATTTAGCCAGAAATTTTGATTTACCGAAGATGGTTCGGTATTGATCACTTCAGATAAACAAGATTCTACTATAAAATTAAATAGTTATTAAAAATTGCATTGAAACCTATCATTTCTAATAACAAATTCAAGTCAACATATCACTTGGTCTGTTCTAACAGGAGGCCACCTTCAATCTGATTTCCACTCTCCCCCCCTAGAGCTTGGGCGCACCTCCCCCAAATATCCCACAGACCCCCTCCAACCTTAATATCAAGAACCCCCGAAAATAAGAAAAATACCCATCAAAACACCCCCCAAAAAACTTCAATGGCACAGTCTGCGGCATGCCCCACCCCCACCCCCCAGGTGGGCACCCCTCACGTCTATCAAAAAATAGCCATAACAGTTGATTCTATCATTGAAACTATTGAACAATGAGGTAGTATTGTTGTTGTTTAGACTCTATAATCAGTAATTGAAACAATACTCAAACGTGTCAAATCTGTAGAGTCCGTAACATGTTCATAAACGTGCAGTTCCTTAGTAAATAATTCCGTAAAATTTTTTTAAAACCTTTTTAAAAACTATTTTAGTGCTTAAATGTATTATAGATAAACTGGGACATAGTAGAAAACCTTCATTAGGTAAGAATAGTTATTACTTTCACAGAAAATTTGAAGATAGTTTAAGCAAAAATTTCCATGTCTTTTGAGTGTAGAGTCTGTAACATGCTATATATCTTCCTATATCTTTAGAAATTCAACACAAATCTAAATTTGTTTCAATGCTATGACATAAGTACACGTTGGACTAATCATTTACAAAAACTTTAACTTTATTATTTGCACTAATCATGAGTAGGAGGCTAAAACATCCTTATTAAAGTGTAGAGTCCGTAACGGCCAAATACTGTGAAATGCCCCAATACCGGTAATAGAAAATTTTAAAAAAATCATCGAAAACATTTTGTTTTGTTGACATATTTCATAATTTTGTGCAAAAATTATGAAATATGTCGCATATGTGTAGTAATTATGAAAACGTATTATGAATAAATGCAAAAGGAAAAAACAAATGTCATAATAAAAAATCAATAATATAGTAAGAAACATAATGCATCTATTGAATTGTCTCTATGCCAGGGGTTCATTTTAGTGCACAAATTTCCGGCAATTAAAAAAACTCTCCCTAAATTCACATGGGTCGATGGTACTGTTAGCAATGCGCAATACACCTCCTTTAATTACCTGGAAGTCCTTCTCTTCAAATAATTCGGTATCTTGCGTGTTATTTTTGGATAAATCCTTTTGTGTGAGAGTGTTTGTTTCATTTGTATTGTGTGTATTGCTATTATTATTATTATGATTATTATTGTTATTATTATTATTATTATTATTATTATTATTATTATTATTATTATTATTATTATTATTATTATTATTATTATTATTATTATTATTATTGTTATTATTGTTATTATTATTATTATTTTTATTATTATCATTTTAATTTATAGCTAGTTGCAGCTTCTATTCGAGAGACGATACTTTCACAATATTAATATCATTTTCAACGATTTCCTTTTGATCATGATAGGTTTTTGTTTACAGTCCGGTTTAGAATTTACGATTTTCTTAACTAAATTTAATCTTGTTAGTTTCTTCTAATCGCTTTCGCTACCAAAATTCTTAAGAATTATAACAATGTAAATATCTGCTCCAGTTGATTATACCTTACCTCTATTTAAATTTTCAAGACACTATATGATGCTCTTGTTATTGCCTTGTCCATGAGGTGCACAGAAAAGCACTTGATTACTCCGAGGCTGTCGAAGACAGCCTCGGCGACCTCTACAGCCTCTTCCGAAAAAAAAAAATCATATCATTTGGGTTATCCAGGTCGATTTTGAGAAGCTTGGTCTGAATTGCTGGGCAGCCGAAGATATGCCGAGGAGACAGTTGAAAGTCAGGGCAGTGTGGGCAGTAAATTGAGTAACTTCTTACTCCGTCACTTGATAATTTCATGCCCTTTACATGTTTTGTTCGAAGCCTGGTTATTATCGATGCTATTGTGCGATTACAGTTTAGGGCTGGAACAGAAGATTTTAAATTATTACTGATAAGTCTACGGCTCGCAACAGCATTGACATCAATTAAAGTGAGGTTCGATGATTGGGGGTAGGACCTAGAATCCTTGGCAAGCTTCATCGGCTTTCTCACGTCACTATATAAAATTTCTAAATATTATCTTGCCGAGTACTATAAAGCTAAATAGCCGTGCAGGACAAAAAATCAATACCGGTGGCAACAAATTACCATTTTTTTATACAGACAAGAAAAAGGTTTTTTCAAAAATCAGTACAGTCGAGACAAATATTCATAAAAAAAGTATTGCTGCAATAGCTGGTTTTAACAAATTATTCATAGGTCAAATATATTCGAATTTACACTTGGAATTAGATTTCACAAATGGGAAAGTGAGTAATCAGGGAAATGGAAAAAGTAGAAATATGGTGCACATATTTTTCACACCATCTAGTAACGAAAATATCATTTTGCAATCTTTCCACTACTCTTTTTACATGATATTCTATTAGTTTGTGCTTTTGAAGTCGAATTTTTGTATAAATAGATTGATTTTGGTGCTACGGAAAAAGAAATGTACATTATGAAGTAGATATCGAATAAGTTAAATTGAAAACTCTTTAATTAAAACTATTTATTATTTTTAGCTAATACGGAAAATACCGGTATTTTACCCCAGCAAATACCGGTATTACGAAATTGCAAAATAGCTCGAAATATCATTATTCGGTATACCGGTATTGCAATCACTACACGCAACTAATTGGGTTGTTTCCTATTTTTCAAGAGTATTTTTTTTTCTAAAAGACCACGGTCTACTAACAAGCCAGAAAAGACAACCACGCGCACCGATTCAAGATGGCTTTTATTACTTGTGACGTCACACGATGATTAAAATAAGACATTAAAAAAATAATTAAAATTAATGTTGGAAAAATAAAACTATTTTCTAGTTCCATGTTATTTTTTTTGCTTATTCAACCAATTTCAGTGACTAAAAGTAGTACTTTTGACTGAAGGAAATAATAGGGTGGTTCAAAAAACCTTTTTTTTTCTAGAGTCCAGGACACCCTCTATTTTTTTAGACTTACTAATAGTATTATGCTGTAAAGGTATTAGCTTCTTACTCAAATTTTAAGAGGGTGATCAATGACCCCTTAATTTAACATTAGCCGTAGCATAGAACATGTCACAAATGTAGAAACATTTAATTTCCCCAGCTGTTTTCTTGTAAATAATTATTTTATTGCAATGTATATGCATATTATTAGTGTAGGGGAGAGGAGGGAGGAATGGGACAGTGAGAGGAGTGGGACAGCTAAAATTATGGCAAAATAAATCACTTTATTTTTTTGTCAGTTTGACCACTAGAGGGCCTGTTTATAGCTTCTTTTTGTTTCATACTTGCAGTTTATCCAGCAGGATGTTTCATTTAATAGTTGGAAAATGTTAAATTTCTCACCTCCAGAGAAAGTTTTTAATATATTTTTAGTTTTATTTCTTTATTTATGTAATTTGTAAAACTAACATAATATATTATCATTGTAATCTTAAGTATATAATGTATGCTTATCAGCAATTTAATTAAGCCTAAAACCAGCATGGTTTATGTGACAAGTTATTTTTTAGAAGCAATGTGTAGAGGGAGGAATGGGACATGCCCCATAAATATGTCCCTTCTGTAAAGGGGCTGTTCAAATATTACGTAAGCATGTCTTTATCAATTTTTGACCTCTCCTCCCCCTTGTCAGCAGAAATAAGCAAATCGCACCCCCCTTAATAGTAACATAAGCTAATAGCAACCAAAAGTTGTGGCTGCAAGAGGTAATAAGCAAGTAGGACAAGCAACTTCATCAGAGCGTGGAGAGCTTGTAACTGTATTATGCATCATTAATGCAATAGGAAATGCAGTACCCCCTGTATTTATTTTTCCACGAAAATATTTCAAAGATATTTTTACGGAAGAAGCACCTGTTGGTAGCATTGGCTTTGCCAATCCCAGTGACTGGATGAATACAGAAATCTTTTCAAAGGCACTGGGCCATATAATTCACCAAACCAACAGTTCAAAAGATAATCCAATTTTGTTAACACTGGACAACCATGACAGCCATGTTATAGTTGAAATAATCAACAAGGCAAGAGACAATGGTGTTTTTATGTTAACGTTTCTACCTCATTGCAGTTATAGGCTTCAACCGCTAGATATATCGGTATAGTCCTCATTTAAAAGCCGGTATAATGCAGCTTGCAATGATTGGTTGAAATACAATCCGGGAAAAACTATTAATATCTCCACACAGCAAAGCTTGTTGGGATTTCCTACCAGGCATCATTCACACCAAAAAATATTACTTCCGGGTTTAAAAAACCTGGAATATATCCATTTAACAGCCAGCCGTTTGGAGATGAAGAGTTTTTGACATCGTATGTTACAGACATCCCTTGCCGGTAAATAATGATAATAACAGTAGTTGTCTTCCTTCACTATCTAAACCACCTGACAATCCTGTTAATATCATTGTTAGCATGCCATCCTCATCTCATATTTTGTCGCTTAGTCCTGCAGACATACGGCCATTTCCCAAAGCAGAACCCAGGAATCCCCTGAAGAAAAATAAAGGAAAGAAGAAAGGACGAACAAAGATACTGACAGATACCCCAGAGAAGATAGAAAGTGAAGAAGCAGAAGCTGCCAGACTAGAAAAAAAAAAGCATCAACTAAAACCTGTATGCAAAAAAAAAAAAAATAAATAAATAAAATAAAATAAAAGTTAAAAAAACATTTGAGTTTAAAGATGAATCCAGTGATAGTGAAGGGTCAATTTCTTTACACGACACTTCAGATGAAGAAATATTTTATCCTCATATGCATGATGATGTGGAAATAGCACAAGAGATTGACTGGATGGAGGACAAACCAAACATAGGAGAAAATGAATTTGTGCTTGTCAAATTCCTTACCAAACGGTCAATTGTTTACTATGTTGCAAGGGTGGAGAGTATTTATGACACTGAAAGCTACAATTTAAAATTTATGAGGAAGGTCATGAAAGGAAATTTTAATTTTCCTCAACAGGATGACTGTAGCATTATAGATAAAACAGATATTATCATGAAATTACCGCCACCACAATTGGTTGGTGGTACCAGAGCACAGTCTTTTTTTTCTTTTAATATGGACCTTTCTCATTATGACATTCGCTATTTTTTCTGTAATTTTCAAATGTGTCTTACTCCTCCCATACTCATGTCCCACTCTTCCCACCCAGGAGGGAGGAATGACACAAAATTCTTGAAATTTGTAACTAGTCAAGTGTGAAAATAATAACACGTTTAAACATTGTGTATATTTTTAAAATGTAGTTATAATATGCAAGTTTATTGTGTGAGCTTTTGCGTTTATGAATAAGTAGAGGATAATGAATAAGAATCATTTATGTGAAAAGTGTCCCAATCCTCCCTCCTCTCCCCTACATTATAATATGTAGCATTGTTTTTTCAGTTCAATGTATTTTTTAACCCCCTCCCCATACTTATGATGTTTAGGGGAGGGGGTTGAGCACCCTCTTTCAGTTGAAATAGGAAGCTAAAATTCTTCCAGTATATTACCACCCATAAGTCTAAAAATATTGAGGGGTGTCCTGTTATCTTGGAGAAACTTTTTTTTTAACATGTATTTTTGAACCACCCTAGGAAATAACCCCATTATCATAATTCAAGTTCTCTCCACGTTCTGTAATCTTAAATACATAATTTTTAAAAGTGGTTTTGATAACATAGCTGACACAAGAAAGTACATGTTGAACAAATCTGGAGCATCGTGAAATATCAACGATTGAAAAAACTGCTGAATTCTATACATGTAAGGAGTAATAAAAATTCTAAAAATGTTAAAAACAACGCCAATAGCCATTACCTTGCCTTTGAAATTCCACTTCCTTGATGGATATGCGTTTCTTCCATTCCACTTCTTAGGAATTTTAATTAATAAATGTATAAATTTCTGCATTTCAGTTAATACAGTGGCTCCCAAAAATGTTCGTACACCTACGACATTCAATGAAATAGGCCCCACGCATTGGTTAGAATTAATATTTCGGAATAGGTATTTAATTACAAGATCTATGATCTGTTTTTAACAAAACTACACGAAAATTTTTAATAAAACATTAAAACTTAATTTTTTAAAAATCAAAAACCAAAAAGTGCCGGAATTTTTATCTCACAAAAGTCTTCGTACACTTTGATAAAATTTCAAAAAAATAGTAAATTATCTAACTTTTTACAAAATTATTATTTAGTAGAACATCATAAAGTATCAACAACAGCTTTTAAATGTCTGGGAATAGATTTCATTGTTTTTTCTTTCTTTTTTTATGCAATTTCTGTGAAAGTGCTCAGCCGCTCTTCGAGTCTTACTGTTTCTATTTCGCTTTTCGTTTCAATGGTGTATTTTCGTAATCTAGCCGCCAGATATCTCCAAATATGTTCCATTAAGTTTAAATCTGATGATTGAGGAGATATTTCTAAGTTTAAGGACAATTTTTGAGGCATCAAACGCAAACGTGTACTTCGTATCGTTATATTGATAAAAAACAAAGTTGTTTCCGATTACCAAATTTTGGATTAATAGTTTAAAATTGTTTTTTAAAATATTTAAATGAACAGCATGATTCATTATTTCTTCTAAAAATTCTAAGTCCTGATGTAGTTATGCACCCTCACTCAAGAACACCTTCACTGTCCTGATTAAGTGATCCAACTAAGTTCTTAAGATTAAATTCCTCATTATTTCTTCTATTGACAGATATACAACAATTTAACCCAAAATATTGAATTTATTTTCATCTATAAGTAAGACGTTGTTCCAAAACGTTTTGAGCTTATTTATCATTGATTTTACGACGGAAAGCGTAAGCTTACTGTTTTTCGCACGAACAAGAAAATTTCTGCGTGAAGAGATCCCCTTTAATCCAGCTAATCAGAGAACTTGACGAACAATTTTAGGTGAAAATTAAACATAAATATTTCATTCAATTCTGCAGAAACTTTTTCGGCACTCAAATGTGTATTTTTCATATTTTTTTTAACTGTAAACCGCCGATCACATTTTGTTAACTTTGCCAGTTGACCTTTTCTTACCTTGTTTTCGATCCGATTCTTGTCTTTAATTCATTTTATCAAGCACTTCACTATAGCATGGTATAAATTACCTAATTTAGAGACATTTCAAACCAATTTATGTCTACTGTGAGGGGAAAAAATCAAATTTCAAATCATGTTTATTGTTTTCTACTCATACCTGCCATTTAAAAATAATAAGCAGAATATTATGGAATAAATAAACAAAACATAAAGGCAAATGACTTTACAGTGTCATTACAATGCAAAAATAATAAAAAACTACATATGATAATTTTAATCATGAATTTATTCGAAAATATTTCAGTGTACGATGACTTTTGTGGGGTATTTTTTCTCTGTCTCTTCGTTTTTTGACAAATTTCAAAAATAAAATCGGGCAATATTTTGAAAAAAACTACTGGGTTTTATTCAGAATGGCATAGGAATGGTGTGAAAAAAAAGTTGGACTTCCTATTCGAATTCTGTTTTGCGTCATTTTGGTTTTACTACAAAATTTCAAGGTATGCGGACACTTTTGGGAGCCACTGTATAAAACCATCTCTTCACTTTTTATAAAAAGATAATTTTAACGTAAAATATAAATTTTATTCTTAGTCAACAACGGGCGAGAAAAACAACACTTATTAATTCCACATATTTCAACTGTTCTAACCATAGACTAATAATAAGAATAGACCGAGCTATGGCAACCTTTTTGCTGCTCATAAACCAAACCATGTGACTGGTGGATATCCTAGCAATAGCGGGCGTTGATCGTATTAGACGATCAACGCCCGCGAGAAATAAAATAGATAGAATTGATGGAACACGGAAGAATGATCTTTTATGGAGTCCAATTTGTAAATTTGTTATTCTAAGTTGTAAATATTTTGTTAATATAGTGAGTTTTTCGTTTAGATAGTACTGTGTATAGTAAAGATAGTCTTCTTTAGTCAATTTCAATAACTCTCTAAGCAATTAAAGATGCAAGCGCCCAAAAAGAATTGGCAAACGGTAAGATTTTTACATACAATTTCAATTTAAGATACGTATTAGTACATTTTTGTGTTAACGCAAAACGTTTACGCCATCACGTTCACACCAACGCTGACGTAGCAGTTCCAAATGAAATAAAAGTTACTGAAAACTGTGATCAAAAGTAGGGGAAAAAGGACAGTTTTGCTGCAGCAGGCGGTGGTGCATTGTGCAATTCGGCTGCGCCTCCCAAAACCGCCTCTGACCTTGGGTTGATCCGCCTGTGACCTGCCCCCACCGCCGTCCCTCCCCACCATTGCGCCGTCCCTCCGCCGTCCATTGCGCCTGCGCCTGGAACTTGAAGAAGATAACGGAGGGTTTTCGCGCGCCCGCGTTTTCGCATCGTGAAAGGTTAAGAGGTTTTAGTTTCGGTTTCGGAATAAGTTTTTTGGGCTTTGTCGTTTTTACTTTTAGGGAATGGCAACACTTGTTGTCATCACAACCAAAGTTTTCGGGTGGCAACACTTGTTGCTATGGTAACCAATGTTTTTACTTTTCGATTTTTACTTTTAAGAACGTTCGTGGCGCTATCTATCGGGACTTTGAATATTTTTTTTCGGACTTAGAATATTTCCATGAATTTAATTATTTTCATTTTTCAGAGTGTCGGGAATCGAACACCCCAAACTTTGAGTTAGCAAAAACGTATGCTAACCACTATACTATATTTCTCATTACTCTTTCCGTCCTAATGTGAATCTGTACCATGACAACGAATATTACAATTAAATTATTTTTAAAACCATCAATTAATTTACTCTTTAGTACTAATCATGGCACATCATTAACTAAATTTCAGCTCATAATTGAAACTATCATCATTATTATTATTTTTCATAATAACACAGTTTTTCACTTAAGTTAAGATTTATTTAAATACAACCCATTCGAGATTTTTGATTTATTTCAATGCTTTGTGGACTTGAAATATATTTTAAACTTTGATTTTCTTTTTCATGCATTTCAAACTTCATCATTTTTTTTTACAACATTGATTCTTTGCATGAATTTCAAAACTTGCAATCAATTTACTCTTAGCATTAATTAACACTTATCATTAACAAATTTTCACGTAATTTTTTAAAATCATCTTAAATATGTTTTCTTTCTTTTTTTACTTTTATACAACAAAATTTTTTTTCTAACTTGTTAAATTTTCTTAACTATTTTTTTTTTTTTGTCAAATTTACAAAATAATTTTTCTAACTTGTAAAAATTTCGAAGAAATAATCTTCTTAACTAATTTTTTTTTTAAAACTTTCATACAACAAAATATTTTTTCTAACTTGTTAAAATTTCGAAGAAATAATTTTCTTAACTATTTTTTTTTACTCGTAATTTTTTTTTATTACGAATAAAAATGAAATCATTTTTTTTTTTTTTACTTTCATACAACAAAATATTTTTTCTTACTTGTTAAATTTTCGAAGAAATAATTAACTTAAATATTCTTTCATACATTTTGAACTTTAACGTTTTTTCCTGTCATTTAGCACTTTGATTATTTTTTTTTTTACTATTTTAGCGTTTTTCAATTATTTTCAGTCTTTAACTATTTTTTTACCTTTTAGTCTTTAACTAATTTCAAGCATTTCAGACTTAGATTATTTTTCCGTGATTTCGATTTTTTTTAGTATATTTTAGAGTTTGATCATTTTCTCGCTTGTTTTTACTTTATCGTTTTTTTTTTCCGATATTTTTAAACTTAGAAATTTTTCGCAATTAGTGACAGGAATCGAACCCTCAAATTTTTCGAAACATTATCAGGTCTACAATTTTCATCCAACTAATTTAATTTAAAAACTTGCAATCAATTTACTCTTAGTAGTAACTAACACTTATCATTAACAAATTTTCACGATTTAAAAAAAATCAACTTAATTAATTTTTTCATGCAAGCTAATTTCGCACTCAAGTTACATTTCATCACTACATATGCTTTTCAAGAGTTTCATTTTATTTATCACATTTTATTTAATCCACTCTAATAATTATTTTTTGATTAGTATTTAACTTAGTCATTTCATCGCATAGTATTTTACTTTATTTTTTTTTTCATACAAGCACTCTTGTTAGAATAAAACAAAATTTTCAACTTTCATGAATTAGAATCACTTTGACTATTTCATTTTCCCAATAATATTTTATTTTACTTTACCATACTTTACTATTTTACTTACTGCGTTTTACTATTTATCATTCATTACAGCTTTTCCAAAATATTACTTTACAACCAACTAATTTCACTAACAGAATTTTCATTACAATTTATAAATTTCAGTTTTATTTAATTATTTTTACCTACGGTAAAATAAAACACACCACATAAAAATGTTAAACATCAATGAAGAACCCAAGAAATGTTAAAATTATAAGTCGAATATCAAAACTTCATGTCTACAATCCTACAAATTTTAAAAATAGACTCACCGAAAAATAACTTCTACTGAAATTAATTTCAAAACTTACAATCAATTTACTCTTAGCATTAATAAACACTTATCATTAAGAAATTTTCATGGATTTTAAAAATCATCTTAAATAATTTTTTCATGTAAGCAAATTTCGCGCTCAAGTTACATTTTATCACTACATATGCTTTTCAAGAGTTTTATTGAATGTATCACATTTTATTTAATTATTTTTTGATTAGTATTTAACTTAGTCATTTTATCGCTTAGTATTTAACTTAATCATTTTCTTGCTTGTTTTTACTTTATCGTTTTTTTTTTCCCGATATTTTTAAACTTAGAAATTTTTCACAATTAGTGACAGGAATCGAACCCACAAATTTTTCGAAACATTATCAGGTCTACAATTTTTATCCAACTAATTTAATTTAAAAACTTGCAATCAATTTACTCTTAGCAGTAATTAACACTTATCATTAACAAATTTTCACGAATTTTAAAAAATCAACTTATTTAATTTTTTTCCAGTAAGCAAATTTCGCACTCAAGTTACATTTCATCACTTTATATGCTTTTCAAGAGTTTCATTTAATTTATCACATTTTATTTAATCAACTCTAATAATTATTTTTTGATTAGTATTTAACTTAGTCATTTTATCGCATAGTATTTTACTTTATTATTATTTTTTTTCATACAAGCACTCTTGTTAGAATAAAACAAAATTTTCAACTTTCATGAATTAGAATCACTTTGACTATTTCATTTTCCCAATAATATTTTATTTTACTTTAACAACTAATTTCTTTAACAAAATCGATATCATTTATTTTAGTCTTTATCCTTTTCGAACGATACATTCAAATGGTCAGCTATACGTTAAATTAAGAAACTTAGTCTAAAATTTGACAAATTAAGTTATAACTAAATACTGAGTAAAATTAAGTACAAAAGACTAACCTTTTTGGGGTGAAATCCCTCAAGTACCAGCTATCGCGAAGTTATTTAAAAACAATGAATGAAATTGTAATAAGTGGATTGTTAATTATAACTCAATCTCACAAAATTACAACTACACGAATGTTTTATTTGAAATCGCTGCATACGGCTGGCTGCCCATCGTCGATTTGCAGAAGGCATGCCGTGATATCGGCAAATCATCGCGGCTGTTGAAAAAAAGCTACCCTCATCCTACAGCACTTCGGATCGTCCACACACACCTAAGCGAATTGTGGAAATGACTTCATCAATATTGCTATCTACCCCTTTACCGATAACAGATAACAAACCCCACGTGCGAGTATTATTCACCCCCTAGCCTACATCTTTCAAGTGACGTCACTGTTTCTGACCAATTAAAATTAGTTCGCTTCTCAAACGTCACAGCAAATCTCAATCATAGATCGTCAATAGCCTGATGCCAGGTTTTCCAAACAAAATTTTAGATTTTAATTCGTAGTTTCGAATTAATTTCTTTTTTATTTCAAACTTATAAAAAAAATTTCCAACTTGTAAGAATATTTCTTTTAAAAACAGATTTTTGATTCAAAACAGTATGTTTTCAAACTTGTAATATTTTTCTACTTAAAAAATGAAATCAAATTTTTTTTTCTTCAATCATATAAAATGTTTTTAAGAAATAATTTCTCAAACTTGTAATATTTTTCCACTAATTTAAAAAAAATCTTTTTTTTTTTGTTTTCAATCATATAAAAATAAATTTTTAATCTTACAAAAATAAATTTTTCCGCAAAAATATTTTTTTCAAAACAAAAAAAAAAAAAAAAATCTATTTTTGTAACATATTATTTTTTTTTCTTTTCAATCTTTTTTTTGCAAAACTTTTTTTTTTTCAAAAATTTTCAAACTTACAAAATAAATTTTTTTTAAACTGAATCTTCAAACGCAATGATTTAATTAAATTTAAAACTCAATAACATTTTACTCTTAGTATTAATAACCAATAGCACTTAACCATTACTCTTTGCACTCTAAGTATTAATTAACACACACGCATTACAAATAATAATAATAATAATGTTTAAGATACTTACAAATCATCCACTCATGCTTTCAAATATCCATCTAGCATGTTATTGTTCATTCGTGTGAGGGAACTTGTAAACTTGTAATAAAACTTTACTCATCAACCGGAATTATAAGCGAAAATATCACATTTTTAGCACTTAATATAATCCTACAATTAACAAATTGGTTTTAACTTTGAATTTAAGAAAAATAAAAACTATTACACACTTAGTAACATATCTATCGATACTATTTCATGACAAATCACAAATAGGTGAGGGTCTTTTATCGATCATGTGACTGTACGAGTTTGTGTATGTGAATATAACTGTGTATTGTTTTCAAACCATTGACATGTTTAAGCTTTGCGGTTCTAATTTTGACTTTCCACTTAGCATTAGTCGAAGTCCTTCGCATGTATTAATCTATTGAAATATCACAAAAATTATATTTTCATTCAGTCTTAATTACAAAACCATACAATAAGATGAAGACAACACCGATAGTATAAAGATTACTTACAAGAAAGTGCATATAAAAAATATATGTAAGAGTGATTTCAAAGTATAATCCATCAACCATATTCAACAACTCAATAAAAACACAAGTCTCTTTCAAAATGATAAACACAATTCATTCACAAAAATTGACATGGGGCTAAGTAATTTTTTTTATCTAAATTTACACGCAGGTTCAGAAATAGAAAAATGAGCATGGGGTCAGTAGTTTGCTTTGGCCCGGGAATAGCTTGATCTACGTAAACAATTATCGGATTCCCGCTGTTAAATGTTTATTTCATAAGTTTTGCAGAATTTCACATACATTCATCGTTAATCGGTAGAGAAAAACTTCTTTCATAATCCTATTTTGTGAAAATGCCAGGGTGATGCAATTTTTTTTATACCATCATTGTATAAGCTACAGGAATGCACGCACATCAATGTTTGATAAAATTAATTTACCAGTCTTCCCAAAAATTTTAAAAAACAGATGAATATTCGTTTGAAATCCTGAATTACATTTCGTACATTTCTGAAATTCAATGCGTAAAAGTTAATGTACAAGCACAGGAAAATCTGGCTAAATTTTTTAATGAGTCTTCATAAAATTGTGTTTATAAACTTACACCTTCAGACTGAAACATGAACGCATGAATGATTATGAATGCAGGCACATGCATGCATGATAAATTTTACAAAAGCGTTGCAGAAAGGGATGAATACACTTTTACGTTTGAAATAAGTCAGTGTATCCATTTAGACAAGACGTCAATACTTTTTTAAATATTCGTTCTTAACAAACGTTTTGAATGATATTTCTGTTATGTACAGGGAGGATCACTTTGATGTCAAATTTAATTTTGTGCTCAGTTGAAAGGCTCTAAAACGAATTCTTCTGCGTTGTTAAAAGGTGGAAAGTGCTGCAATAGAAGTCTCCTAAACTTGTCCCGTAGAAACTTTCTCACTCCAGAAAAGTAGTTTTATCTACAAGATATTGCTTTTGTAGAGGGGATTTTGAGCGTTAGTTTTCTGCACAAATGATCATATTTATTTGAAGAGTTACAAGTTGAAAGACATCTTGTCCAAATTTGCGATTTTAAGTTGATTTACTTCAACTTGATGTTGAAAACTGAAATCATTTCTAGTTGAAAAGCAGCCCTGCTTGATTTTCTAAACATTTCATAAACGCGAATGGTAGCAGGTGGTTAGAGAAACAATGAAAATTCAAAAGTCGTAGTAAAAGCCAAAGCTGCGGAATTGGAAGGAAAATGACAGACTCCGGCTCCAACTCCAACTCCTGAAGTTTTAGAACCTCCTACTCCGAGATTTTATGCAAAATCAATACGATTCCGACTCTTAATTGGTAGCTCAGACAAAGTTTCAAATTAAATGCTTGACTCGGGCTCCAGAAATTCTAAAGACTCCGAGTCCCTTGTTCTAAAATCAATCTGATTCCGACTCTTACTCGGTAGCTCAAACAGAGTTGCGGACAAACTGAGCGACTCCGACTCCTGAAATTCTACAGACTCCGACTCCTTTATTCCAAAATCAATCCGATTCCGACTCTTTCTCGGTAGCCCTGGTAGTTATTAAATGTGCAGTAAAAGAATTAAAATTTTTGCCAAAAAAAAAAAAAAAGGGGAAAAGGATTTGCAACTTTCCGTTTTGCATGCCTAAATGATATTTTGTATTGATTGCACGTCTTTTGGAAGCTTAGTTTAAAAGAATTGCTATTTCAACTAAAAATACAATTCATTCTCATGTTCATAAAATACTGAATTTTCAAAAAAAAAAAAAAAAAAAGTACTAAGATGTTTCGAAAAACCTCTTCCTTTTTTGTGAAAATTATAATAAAAAAACATGTTATACTTGCTATTATTTACTGACGATTTTACTACACTACATTTTTCAAATTTTATTTCTTCACTCCAGTAAAAATTAGTTAGTTATAAAACTAAATTTCATAGCAACAAACCTTTAACTGCAATCAATGCAAAGATCTTCGCCAATACTTACTATATTTCAAAAAAGGGAGCGAGAAACAGAATCTCTTTTTCTCAATGAGCTCAAATTTTTCGAGCCAACATTTTGAGTTAGCAGTTTACAGTATAAATTAAGAAATATATGTCCATTAATCAATACACTAGGGTAAAGTCCCTAAGAATGATAATATCTTTTAATATGGCGTAGCAACTGTTTTTGCAAAAATATGTATCCGAATTTTACAGTGAATTTTGTTCACACTGACGCTCACTAAGACTGTTCATTGGTGCATGTTTTGACGTTTCTTGAAATTTACTATTGACGAAAAATGAATAAAATGATATGGCATGGATAAAAAAGGTGTAAAATGCCAGAAATAAATATTATTTTCTTTAAAAAAAGTTTCAGTAATGGAATATTGGAAAAGAACTCTCAGTCATCAAATGAAACCATTTAGGTACAGTTTATGAAATCTATTAACCCTCTTGGAGGCAAACCCGATTATTTTCGAGCTGGTCCGTGAAATTTAACATTAAGAGGACGTGATGTTGTTGCCAAGAGGGTTAAAGAATAACAACCAAAATACTATTGAAAAGGCTTCGCTGCTAAATGTGAACCAGCAGTTTTTTCTGCTGTTTGAGCAGAAGAGCCCATCCTACAAGTAAAACTTCTTCTTTTCTGCTAAGACAGAAGCACTATAATACGTTTAATCGCTTTATTGTACAGTCTCAACGGCATATCATTTCGACTTTCCAGACTATTAAGGTGTCGGAAGAGCAAAAAATAATATGGCTGTGGTAAAAAAACTGGAAAACTTTTCCCATTTATCATCTAACTTATGTATAATGTAACAGCTTCCATGTGCGTAAAAAATAATGATGCGTTTAAGAATGGAAAAAAGTTGAGCTGTTACTCTAAATAGGCTTTTCATATTTTGGTTTTTAGCATTTATTTACATTTACTGCTGTAATTTTTTTATTAATCGAAAAAATTTAATACTTTTATTATTACGTTTTGAGCAATAAGGTATTGCCCGATGTTTGAAGTAGTATAAGCAAAGACCATATTATCTTTGGTATAAGATTGCTGCTAGGGTACTTTGCATTACAATTTGTTTTGAAGTACTTTCCTTAGAAGTTGGTAATGTTTTTTAAATATCTTTTTGAAATTTTGAAAAGTAAAGTTCAATATGAATTTTTCAGTTTTATTCGATTCTCAGTTATCCGAAACATTTTAAATATATTAATGGAATTCGAATATTAGTTACTTGAGCTTATTTTCTGAAACGAAATATCGAAACGAACAATAATAATAATAATAACAATAATAATGATGATGAATATAATGATAATAATAACAAAGATAATAATAGTAGTAATAATAAACTCAATAATAATAATAATAAAAATAATAATAATAATAAATATACTACTAATAATAATTATTATGATGACTATGATGATGATTATTATTATCATATAATTCAAAAAGGGTTTTCTTGTGAGAACACCGTAACTTCAATACTACTATATCAAACTTCATAAGTAAGGCATCATTTTAAGGATATTTTTCACCGCTTTCGGAGAAAAATAAAGAGCCATTCCACATTTTGTTTTCTTTTCATCGATAAAATCGATTTATTCTGCTACTTATCACGTATTACTTTAATGCACAACTCTTGGCATCGAGATTCATTGGCTCAGTTGGTTTGAATGTCGTACTAATAATATAAAGGTCACGAACTTTAATCGCACGGCCCAAAAGATATCGTTTAGATGACTTATTTTCTTGAGTAGATTTCTGAGCTACAGTTCTGTTGTTGTTGAAATCAGGAAACAGAACAATTTTAACGTCGTAAATAGCAGTATAACTTATTATTTTTCTTTTAGAATTTCAACTTATTTTGTTATTTGATCAAACACTTGCTGTATCCGCACTGCAATGACCATGCTAAGAATTTTAAGAAATTCCCTTGAATACATGAAAATCCCCCCTTCTCGCAAATGTTTTTCCAAAGAAATAAAAAGCATTAAATTACATAAACAGTTGCTTTATGATGTCAAATAATTCATCAACGCCATTGTTCATCGCCTATCTCGCCAAGCAATCAAGCTACCGAAACTCAGCCGTTTGGCGAGCGGAGCGAACTCGAAAAAATTAGCGATCCGATATTTTAAGATGAAACGTTTAATCAAAAACTCCGCTCTATCTTTCTTCCTTCTAAGAAAAAGAACATTATTAAAAAACATATATATGTAGAACAAATGGGAAATCCTTTCCCCAGCAGAAAAAAAGAATTTAACTCAAATACGCAATGCAATTTACATAAAATGATCATTCCGCTTCTTCACCTAGGAAAATAAAAATGTTTTAAATTAAAATCCGTACTGTAAATTCAAAAGGAAATTTCTGCTCTCCGTAGAAAAAAGAATTTAACTCAAATGCTCAACGCAATTTATATGAAACCAGAAGTGATTACAGTATTTATTTTAATATAAGGATCGTGCACGCCAGAATACATCCTAGATGGCAGAATTTTTTCCAACTTACTTAACACTTATCATCATACATTTTGGACAATTCGCACAATATCTTTATAAATTATAGCTTATGCGTTACCCTATGTATAAGCTATACTATTGTAATGTTTCATCAAAATCCATGACAGAGTAAAAAACATCCGTGCATCCATACATCCAAATTTTAGCGTTTATAAAAGTAGGTTTTGATGCAGAGAATCCAGATACTGTAGCCCGTCAGTTCAGTTGGTTAGTTGTGTCTTTCTATTAACGTGAAGGACGTGGCCTCGATCCTCCGTTGGGAAATAAAGTGTTGCTTTCGAATGTTTAATTTTCCACAGTTGAAATGTGATTAAAATTTCCATGAATACAATCGTCTAAACTCACTCGGAGCAGGATTCCCAACAACAGTTGTGTTGCAATTAAATCGAAAAAAAAAATATGTATTTCAACACATTAAATCTCAGTATTATGTATATTAACTAGTCGACCCGTGCGGAACTCCGCACTGTGCTTCGAATCGTTTCATAAGGCATTTGGCTCTTTAAAAATTTCAAAGCTCTTTAAAAATTTCACTATGAAGAAGAACCGAAAAAAAGTAAACGGAAAGAAGTAAGCGCACAAGAGAAGGCATGTAATTTGAAGACATCATTAACAAAACCTCGTTAAATACAACGTTGTGATAATTTGATCATCGCTCACCTTTTGGTTGTACGTCTTTTCAATGCAAACATAAATATCATTAAAAGTGTGGCTGAGTAGTGGTGACTCGTGAAAAAGCAGTAATTGTGCATGTGAAAAAACAGGTTGTAGCAAATACTTTCCTGCCCATGTGAGCATCTGACGGGAAAAAAAGCAACAGCAAGGGGCGTTTCCGAAAACTTGATTTTTCGACCGTCAGTCTATTTTTCGTCATTAGCCGGCCTGATAAGTTTTAAAATGAGAGGGGAATAATATATAAGATAAGATATTGAAGAGAAATGTTTTTATTTTTGAAAAATTTTCCAATTTGTTACCGCAGGCTGCTTGAACCGTTATGACTTAGATGGCAACACGTGTTCATCATATAACAGCACGGTTAAAGTACAAAATAATTTGAACTAAGCTCTTTTTTAAGCGTAGCTTTTGAAATGTAGTAAAAATGTGATATGCTATTTGTTTTTTACAAAAAGAAGAAAAAAAATGTAGTTTATCCTTCAAATTGAGGTAGTATTTTTTTCATTTGTACAAAGAGTCAAAAACTCATTAGAAGAATCTATATTTCAATATACGATTTATTACTTTTTTCTGAACAAAAAACAGTTCCATTGTAGTCTGAAATCTTAAACCTGATACATATATTTTCGCTTACATTATGCTTTAATTTTCTTACTGGAGCCAAAGCTTTAAAAACAAACGAAGAAAAAAAAAGCCTTACAATTCTGAAGTAATTTAGCACCATGTTCATCAAGTTTTCATAACAGCAAGGAGCGTTTCCTTCTCATTTATTCTATTCCCTCGCGTTTGTTATTCATTTTATTAAGTGTTCGTGTAACGCGCAATATTTTTCCAATTTTTTGATGCAGATTGTCCAGCCGTGGGTCCGAACACTCATTCTCCTGGTTACCAGTCGAACGCTCTGCCGATCAAGCTACTCAGCTCTGCCGGTCATAGTGCAAGTTAAACCGAAAACCTCATTGTGGTTCTTTAAAAGAGGTTTTTTGGCAGAAAAAAAAACAATTTTTAGACCGTGGGTCTATTTTTCGTCAGTAGCCTGCACGATAAGCTTTAAAATAAGATGCAAATCAAAGAAACCGATCAAGAATTGAGAAAGATCTCGCGTGGAAACCAAAAACAGGCTACAGAAATAATATATAAGGATTCTCAAATGTGTTTTTCTTTTGAAGGGGGATTATGCGATAATTTTTTGAGGACTTTATTAAACATCAAAAGTAAGCTATCATTTAAACATTATTTTCCCACCGTTCTTGGCAAAAAAATAAAAGCAAAAGACACCTTTGTTGCCATAATTATTAAAAAAAAAAAAAAAAAAAAGAAAAAAAAAACCTTTTCTATTACGTAATATCGTTTTCAGAGTCAGTTTTTTTTTTTTGATTTTTTTTTTCAACATTGAACTGTTAAAAAAAAAAAAAAAAAACTCAATCGGGGAAATCGGAGTCGTAAATAATTCCTAATCTAACTTTCAGTTTCGCTTCGTACAAACTTTTTTGGCCACTTCTGCTGACTATGAACATGTACAAAACAGGATTTTTTATTTAGATATGTTTAAGGTTGCATTTAAAAGTTTCATATTATTCCGAGGCAAGCATGAGTTAAACTAATCACGTAAGTAGTTAATGCCCTAATGCCATTTTTCTATTTCAGGTTTTGCCGCCTTTTAATGTACGAAATATGAAAGAATTTTATCTTTTATTCTCCAATTAGGAAGAAAAATTCAATTTTCAGCTTAAAAGCTTTTGAACTTTTAAGCCTTTTGAAATGTCGATCATTAAAATTGCATTTAGAATTAGCCTTAAGCTTACATTTCGAGCCTAATTGAAAAAAAAAATAGATTTGATCGAAATGGGAAAAAGGACACTCGAAACAATAATTTATTTTTACAAAATGGAAAATACTTCTTTGTGGCTTGCATTCTCATTCATGGTTTTTTAATAGTTTTTAAAGGTTTTAGTTTTCACAACTCATTAAAAGAAAAAAAAAAGCAATGGATATGTTATTCACTATATGTCTACAGATAATCAATATTAAATTTCCTCCTGTACTCAAAAAAATAAATAAGAGCTAATTAAGCAGCATTTTTACTTAAAAGTCCCGATGATCATCAAAAAGTTAAATATATATATAAAAAACTCGGTTGTAAAAATTCATGAAATTTTTATAGTGCTTGTTAGAATTCCTAACCAGAGAGCATTTGACTGAAAGACGTCTATGTGCTGTCTAGAGTAAATGATATGGGAAATAGAACCAGTCATGCTGTCAAAGGGCTCACGAAGCCTCTATACCAGCGGTTCTCAACCTTTTCCCCCTTGTGAACCCCTTCTAAATTCCGAAAGAAGTTGGTGAACCCCTTGAGTGCTAGGTAATAAGTAACAAGAAAAAAAAAAAAAAAGAAAATTAATTTGAATTCTGAAATTTTGAATGCAAGTTATGTTTTTCGCAATCACGACAGGACCCTACTCATTGGAGTTATTGTTTCTAGAAACGGCTCTTGTCCCCCCAAGAATGCCCCTCCTCTTGGGCGGTTACGTGTGTATAGCTGTGTGTGTGTGTGCAGGCGCGCATGCGTGCATGTGTAGGCTTGTGTGTGCGTGCGTAGACCTGTGTGTATGCACTTAGGCGTGTGTGTATGTGTGTAATGGCTCGTGTGCGTGAGAGTATGCGTGTAACGGCGCATGTGTGTGAGTGTGTTTGTGTGTAACGGTGCGTGTGTGTGAGTGTGTATGTGTATAACGGCGCGTGTGTGTGAGTGTATGTGTGTGAGCGTGCGTGTGTGTAGGACATGAACGCCACCGACCAGGAGAAGCGGAATTCGGGGGACAGTGCTCAGGACCGGAGGAGCCAGAGGGCGGTGGTGCCGCAGCCCTGGTTCTAGCTGAAAAAGGAACCACAACGCCAAGGACCGTCAAATGAGAACAATAAGCAATCGTGATTGCTCAAAAAAAAAAAAAAAAAAAAAAAAAAAAAAAAAAAAAACACGCGTGCACGCACGCACACACACACACACATAGAACATAAAAATTGTGAGATTTTTTTTTAGTTTGATGCTGCTCCATAATTTATAACAAGAACGAAAACGAAATTGCAAAACATAAAATTATAAATATTGTTACGAACTTAAAATTATCTCTAAAAATGAATGCAAAGGAATATGAGTATTTGAGGAACAAAAAGGCACAAAAAATTTGGCTGAAAAATTTTTGACACAAGGGTACATTTATTTCTATCACTAAGTCATTGAAAGAATGATCTTTAAAATACCTTTCAGGGTCTCAGATTAACTAAATTAACTTTTTTCTGCCATTAAAATGAGAAAGATCTCTAGGTTTAAGTCTTCTTGAAAAAGACTACGAGCCCAGCTGTTTGATAAGGATGTACTACGCACATTAATCGTTTGATTGCTGAAGAATTTTTTTGTAATTATGCTATAAGTGCGAAGTAAAATGCTTACATTAAAAAATAATAATAGCGTCTATTTTTTAATATATGCATTTACTCTAATTATTGCACAAAAGGTAATTTTTAACGAAACAAATATTTTTGAGCTCACTTACTACAAAAGAAATTATCTACACAAATTTCATAAATTCCATATTTACATGTAGCGCAAATTAAGTTTCATGATTTTTTTACTGCGAAACCTCACGCTGCCAAACTTTCACGCATGAAAAATTGCAAAAATAATTAATTTTTCATACTTCCTGTGGTATTTTTGGGTTGCAGGCCATTCTTTCTCTACTTCGACAATATAGCTCGATGTAAATTATAATCTATGCAGCGTGAAAATTATAGCAACAAACAACAGCGGGATCTCCCTTAAGATTTTTTTTAAATGAAAAAAACTTCGTTATACTTCTTGTCTTCAGTATTCCTTCAGATACGAAAGCAGACACAGTTGATTTCAATTTCAGGATTGGTTTTCAACTTTAAAAATAGTTTTTTCACTGATGTGACCATTATAAGCCACAGATTAAGCCCGCAAACATGGTGCGACACCACTCAATATGGGGCGGTAATTTGCTGTTATATGCCTTACTTTTTATCATTGGCAATTGGACGGAAATTTGTAGCATCTTGCCATAGCATTCATCCTCCCCTATTTGATGAGGAACGTCGAACTTCTTGCTGATGTTCTAAAATATTTTTAGCTACAAGCGGGAAGATATACTCAGCTTCTATATGAGACTAGCATTCCCGTACCCGGCATTGCTCGGGTAATGGAATAAGCAGGGGTTAACAGTGCTTGGTGCACCTAGTTTCGAAAATCCCCTATAATAATTACTTATTACCTATAATTTTTTCTAATTTTGAGAGGCCCCTGGACTCTTTATATATATGCCCTTGTCCTTAACTGATCTTTAACTGTTATTAACGATCCTTTTAAAGTATTGATTATCTTTGCAAACACAGGCCATCCACATTTTATTGTTACAGCTATGTTTAAGCAAGAACTTCTTTGTATACAACATTTTAAGTTTTTTTTCTGGTGCTTAAATTATTAAGCTGCTTGATGAACAGACTTTGGAGCAAGCTACATAAAATTGGCCGTGTGAAAAAAAGTCTTCTCTTAAATCGATTTCTGTTACTTTTAATGTATGTCCTTGTGACTTATTAACGCTTATTGCAAAGCAAACTTTTACAGGAAACTGCACTCTTCTAAATTCAAAAGGATAGTCCGCCTGTGATGATGTTCTTAAAAACTTCGTTTCTAGTGTTGAAAAAAATGAAAGTAAAAGACAGAAACATTATTATTTGACTTGAGAAAAGCCTCGAAGAATCACGTGAGAAACAAAAACAATATCAAATTTAAAATTCGCTATTGTCCAAAAGTTGAGATGAAGTATTGAATAATGATTTGAATCGAGGAAAGCCTCCGAAAATAAGAGATTTAAATTTCAATGACAGGTTTTAATTTCACAGAAATTAAGGGGTTTTAATTAATTTCTCCTGAAGTAATTGATATTTCGAAAAATCCTTTCTTAGTGGATACTTTCGTAATCACGTGGACATGCCTGCAAAATTTCAAGTCTGAGGCTTCAGCGGTATTGGCTGTGCGTTGATATATATATATATATATATATATATATATATATATATATATATATATATATATATATATATATATATATATATATATATATATATATATATATGTTATCTCAGGACATTGATTTTTTATATATTAAGATTTATTTTATTTGCCTGAAACTCGTTTATTCCAATTTCCAGACTAATGAGGGCGAAACAATGGCGAAACTGCACGGATGCTGTTTTATAACTGCTTGAAATTAGCTTGCTAACCATAATTGTTCATTAAAAACGTTTGGTTGAGAGCTATATGAAGCGTAGGATTTGATTAGTTTCCTTTTATTTTGCTTTGTAGTTGACCCTTATAGACTAGAAGATTTAGTCTCTAACTATGCGTTCTACTGAGTACAAATGATTTATGCATTTATTCTCAATTTTTGTATTTGTTATTTTTAAACATATAATTAACTAGGGTAGCTCATTAATTTCAGATTCCCAATAATTAATTTTCATTTTGCATATACAGATGCTGAGTACTTTTAATATTTTTGTTTAATGCTGAGGTACTAATTTATATTTCATTGGAAATTGGCATGATTAAAATTTTTCTAATCGTGAAAAATGGGAAACAATAATAAGAAACAAAAATTTCTAAAGAGCCATAATTTTTCATTAGAGATAGAGTTTTAAAAGTTTATTGTATTAGGATGCGGAAGAAATATGTATTTGATAGTGGAGTAAAATAAAGTTATATGCTTTTCCCCATCATTAGGGAAAGCAAATATTACCTTTTCGCACAAACATAAATAACAGACAACTGTTTTCAATCGCAATGTAATAAAAGAAGCCGTTACATATCCCCCCCCCCATTTGAAAAGCAATTACTATGTAAAAACAAACTGCAGAAGAAGAAATCAGTTGAAAAGATAGTTACGTCTAGTAAAACCAGAATATTTACGCAGCGTTAACATTATTTTCATAAAAGAAATTTTCCAGAATACAGCAAATAACCTGGAGCTCTATTGTTTTAATGATTCGTGCTTTTTCATTTTAACTGCTTAAATAATTGCAACGAGAGAATGAGGAAATTTAATGCGTAAAGTAATTTTTTTAAACGACTAAGCATATTTTTCTGAGTAATTTTTGTGGGTTATTTATTATCACTTCAAATAAAAGATGGTTTGGTTTTAGAAGAACAAATGTATTGACTTTTTTTTAAAGAAAAAAAACGTAGAAGACGCATTCTTAGGAAAATAATAACACAAATATGCACGTCAAAATCCGCATTTGTTTTCTTAGCAAAATTTCAACTTGTAAATTACATTTCATTTATTTTCAACATCTGAAAAACATTGAGAAACAAGTTAAGAGTAGCTAAATTTAAGCGTAGTCTGATAAAACATTCAAATCTTCATCTAAAAGCGGAAAAACGTTTCCTGCTTGCAACAACGGCATTTAAATTCTCCCTGGAAATAAGTAAAAACTAAGGTTGAAACTGAATTAGGGAACACAGATAGTTGATTGAAACAGTAGGATAAATTTAAATTTATAAAAATGAAGCTTTGAAGAGGAACAGAGGAAAGACTAAAATGATTATACGGTATTTTTAAATGTAAATTTAAAAAAAAAAAATAAATAAATAATTTAAAAAAAAAACCTTGTTTGTCTTGTTTGGACACGTGCTTTCTAATGTTGATTTTAACATGTTTGGCATAGTGTGGCAAGAACTGAACTGTCATATTGATGTAGGCTGTGTGATTTCGAGTAAACACAAAGAGTTCTTTGAAGATATGACAAGAAAAAAAAAAAAAAATCACATCTACGTTAATTTAAATTACTCTTACCGGTTTTCTGAAATGTTCAACCAGGACACCGAATACGGCCCCTTCTCCCCCCCACCAGCGTAGCGAGTATTCAAATGGGTGCACACCCCTGGTTGGTTTTAGTGTTTTAGAGGGTAGTTCATTCTCAATCATATGAATAAATGGGTACTATTTATGAACCTAAACCATTGGTAATACATAATATATGACGCAAGCAGATACATTTAAACATTATATTTCCTACATGTATATATTAGTTACTTTAGTAAGACGAAAACTCTGAATCAAGAATAAAAGTTTTAACAATATTTCCATGTTCTTTGCATTGGCCAGGACTTTTTAGAAAGTTTTTTTTTTTTTAATCTTTTTGTAAAAAATCTTCACATGCCAATCCGATATTAACTTTACAGATCAATGTACTAACGTCAGTCACTTAATCGCTACTTTACAGGAGATAAGAAAAACATTTGTCTGGCGCATACAAATGATAGGACGCGCACGCTTTTTCAACACAGAGGATTTTGTTTTTTGAATTACGTTTGCAGGGCTAGATGGGGACTAAAACTATGCATACAATGCAGTAATAAACAGAAAATCGCTAATTTTCGATTTACGTCAGTCTGGCTCTGAGGTACATAAATGACAAAGTGATTATTTTAAATAATCCTTCACACTTAATTATTTTAAAGCTTTTTTGGTCAGCTGTAATAAAATTCATTATTCACCGGGACGCATATAAACAACCTTTATTTTGCTATAGATCACGTACAAATTTGGAGACTGCTTATTGGTTACCAATTAAATACGTCATCCATTTCGTTTATAGCTTGTTTTACATGCTCTATTATTGTTTCATTTCGAAACAAGATCTTCTAGGTTTTATTCGAAGGAAAGGAAGAATTAAAAACATTCAAACGTGAATTCAGAACTTCTGAGGAGGAAGTTTGTTCGCATGCGTTGGATGATTAAAAAAACATGGCTGATGCATTTGTATTGGCTGTCTAATCAGAAGGCCCAAAACTGTTACAAGGTCCCTAGCTAAGTAAAGGTTGTTTATATGCTACTGGGATACCGGGATTTTGCCCAAAAATCCCGGTTAAACCGGGAGATCTGTCGGCACTTCTCGGCAGTATTCATCTTAATATTTTGCTATAGCACTCTAAAACCCGATGGGACTTATGAATAACTGTGCACTAATGGTATTTCATTTCTGATACGAGTGGTGAGTTTAAGCCTATGAAAATGGTATATGTCACTGTTTATGAAAATTTATCGTTTGATGAAAATGAAATATTGTTACGAAAACTGAATGAAGCTACTAAAACTACTACCAATCGATATAAAATTATTTAACAATTTAAAGTTCAAAATATCAGGAAATTGGAAGTAATCATTGAAGATTTTCAACTAGTAGTGATGAAAACGATTTAAAAAGATGAAACAAAATTTTAGCTTCTGGACGAAAAAAACCTTGCCGTAAGAAAACATTTTTGTTTAATTAACTTGCATGTTAAGTAATGTACTCGAGTAAATGTTTAAAATATTTACTTTTTTACTACGTGAAAGTCTTCCTTTTTATTTAATATCCTACTAAAAACACTCTGCTATCATTTTTATTTAGGAGTGTTGATATTACCCTTTAAGGACAAAAAAAAAAAAAAAAAAAAAAAAAAAAAAAAAAAAAAGCAAAAAAGCGGAAATTTAGGAATTAAAAAGAAATTTCAGTGTCTACATCATTCCATACTTTGTGCTTCCGATTTGAAAAAAAAAATAAAAAATAAAAAATAAAAGACGATCTACAAATTTCAATCAATTTTCAAGTTTCGTGCATAAACAAAAGAACTTTTGCCAGAAATCAATAGATTTTATAGCCACTGGTTAAACAGCTTTACCTTTCTGGAGAAGTCTACCATCCAAAGGGATATAAAAATGAAGCTTCTTCGTGCACAAAAGGCCGAATGATGGGGGAAAAAAATCTTTTTCGTTGTTTATAACTTAAGGAGAGATTCTCCAGCATCTTCAGAAAATTTCTTCTAAAAGTCTTTTGATTGAGGTATTTTAAGATCCATAGTAATATTTTCTTAAAGCCCCCCCCCCCCCAAAGTTCTCGGATAGAAAATAGAGTGGAAAACCGTAGTTTTTTACTTTCATGTTTTCAATGTTCGGTTCTTAGTGGATTATTGTGTCAGTTTTAAAAGAAAATAAACTATATCCCGACATTCATCTATTATGGTGTATTAGAACAAGCTTGACAGGCATAGCAGTGCTATATTTTTGACAATGCTTTTCTTCATTTAATTGGTGTTCCCTCAGCTTCACTGACACGGAATTTTCTTCCCCCTGTTTTTCTGTTTCAGTCTTGCCTTTTGATCTATTTAGGAGAGGGGGAAGAAGTTTTAAATGTCGGAGAAACTGGGGTAAGCAATTTAATTAAGTTAAAGACATAAACAATAAATCGAAGAATATAAATTCGATTTTATTGTTCCAAAGCAGATAAGCAACATTATTTTAGTATTGTACACTGTATGAAAATTTCGAAAACATCACAAATTATTTCCAGGTGATGTTCCAAGATTTCACGGGTTTCAGCAGTTTTCAGTGAAAATTTAGTGATCTCTGAGAACAGTTTCCTGAATTGTTACAAGTTGCATGAATGCAGGCTTCTCACTGTGGAGAAAAATATTTTTAGCTACCAGTATGAAAATATTCTCCACTTCTTAATTAAGAGTTTCACCTACAGTTCCGTTACCGCTTTCCCAAATTGACTGCGATCCAAAAGAGGATGAAGCGCAGAATCATAAATGCACTAGGCTTAACTCTTCTAAAGCCCTAGTTTCCTAGGAGCGAATCGCCGATCGTCGTCGTCACTCCTCGCCGAATGGAAAACTTGATTCTTCTGCCCATGCGCGCCCGAGCTAAATCGACGTCGTGAATGGTGACGCCAGAATCACTTGACTTTGATTTCAGCGTAACGTGCTTGGAGCGACGCCGAAGATCGGCGAGTTCGCTTCTAGAAAACCAAGTGCTTAAGCGTCATTTCACACTTTCGGCGGCAGAGTGTCACATGAGAAAGCTTTATAAATTCTACTATTTATAACCATTCATCTTTTCTTAAAAAGGTATCATATCACTACTGAAACCGAAACTAATGTAAATTAGTGTTCAAAAAAAGAGAAACACCTCATTCGTGCTACGACGTTGACCATGCCAGAAAAAAATGCACGACTAATGGAAGGTTAAAAAACAAGCTAAGTTTTAACGAATCTTTCTGAAGCAAAGAATTATTATTCAAATAAAAAAACAATAATTGAGTTGGTGACATGGCATATTTTAATTGAATAGAAATGGCCTCTCTTTTTGTTTAATGTAAAGTCCTTGTTAGATTTCAAATTATTTTACAGCGAAAATTCTCTACGAGTTCTGAAAATTCAATGCACGAAAATTAAAAAAAAAAAAAAAAAAAAAAAAGAACAGAAAAAAGGTGGAAAATATCATAAAGATTATCATTAATATGATAAAATCTTACGATTTACTCATATGATGATTCATTTTGTTGACGTTGTATATTTCAAATGAAGTAAAACGTTTAGCTTCCAAAGTGTGAAGATACGACTAGATTTAGAAGTGAAAAACAAAACCAAAGGTTTATGGGAGGTAAATATAATCGAGCAGCGCAAGAAATTCAAAGAAACAGGAATAAATGAAAGTAGAAATTTTCTTCATGTAGTGTATGCAGTACTTATTTTTTCAGCACTTTGGTAAGAATCTAAAAAAAGAAAGTTTTCTTGTGAAGACGTGATGATATTATTATCGGCTTTAGAAAACCGCAACAAATAAAGATCTATAGAAATTGCACAGATACAAAAATTTAAACAATTTGACGAAATTGCAAATACAATGTCATTTATATCTGTCACAGAAGATTTGAAACAATTATAAACATTTTTTTTTACATAAAATAAGCGAGAAAACCTTTTTATATGAGTAAACAAATAAAAAATTCACTCGTAATCTCTTTCCCCCTTTCTTGATTCAAATTTCAGAAAGCTCGTGGCGAAAATCTTTTTTACATACTTATTTTTTAGATGGTAAACAAGTCGAAAAACGGGAAAGTGTGTCCAAAAACACTGTTAGGGAAGAATATATTAAGTAAAGTTGAAGTTAACAAGGAGCCTTCAGTGAAGAATAAATTCAATGGCATGAACTGCTAAGGCTTAGAGCAAATTACATTAAACTAAAATACTTAAAAAATGAAAAAAAAAAAAAGAGAATAAAAGTATTATTGTTTCTTGGGTCATTCCATGGTGACGAACGTAGCATTCTAGGAAGCTCTTGGGAAGAGAATAAAGCAAAAATGTTCTTTTTATAATCCTATAAAAAGTGTGGAAGGGAAAATAAGAAGTTTTGTGAGGAACGTAACAGGCCATTCAACACAGAATTCAAATTAGGCTCAACGAGAAAAAAAAAAGCATCTTGAATGCTTTATAGCTAAAATTTACATGTTGTTGTTGAAGATCTTCAAGAAGTAATTATTCTACGCATGGCATCCATCCTGAAAAACCTTTTACGAGATTCGAAAATTAAGACTGTTATCTCTAAAATTATGTATAGCACATTAATATTGATTGAGCTTGAAATTTTGGCCTGCAGGTTGACATTTTCGTGGAATGACCCTCTTACATTAATCAAAACTTAATAAACTTAGTAAAAATAAATAAATAAAAACAAACAATAAATATGCGAAAAAAAAACTAAATTAGTAAATAAATATAAAACTTTGCTAGCCATTTCTAGCAAGTGCAAATTATTTAATTTTTATTCTAACTATTACAAAATATTCATATACTTTTATAGAATAGCTAAAAACTGATAGAGTAACGCTCTTAGTTGCAAAACTTCTGTTGATATGGTCATTTGCGATCTATACAAAGTTACGTGTTTCTGACAGAAGGTAAAAAAATTAGAACAGAGTGAACTAGATTGAAAATAGATGGCTATCTAACAAGTTTCACACTCAACATTAGCATTTAGATAGAAAGTAAAGAGAATTTAAAAAGCATAATAAAAATTCCGATCCAACCTCAACTTCGCCCTTTTCCCGTTTTAAAAGCAGTCTTCTTTCTTAGTTGACTTATTTACTTATTTATTTCTGCGTATGCAAACTAAAACGAACTGATGTGTGCCTCACATGACTTCCTTATACTCCAATTTAATGTCATTTTCCCATTATTGGCAATTTTAATAATAGTTTACTCTCTAAATATCACCAACAGTGGCAAAATTGGAACCAGTTTAAAATAAAAATCTCCAAATTTGTTGCCAAGTTGGCAACGAAACTTGGCGACCAAAAGACTGGCGATATATCGCCAAGCGTCCGCCAAATTGTAACACCACTTGAGTTTACATCCATATTAACAATGATTCCCCCCCCCCAAAGGGGCAAAAGACCCCGGTAGAAACACCCGAATGGAACCAAAAGGAGAGGTGCACAACTAGACCCCACTAGGAGTCTACGTACCAAATTTCAACTTTCTAGGACATACCGTTCTTGAGTTATGCGACATACATACGCACATCCGCACATCCGAAAGTAAGCACATCCAGAAAATGATACGAATCATAAGATTCGTATTATTTTCTTTTTGAGCGAAATATTATTTGGGTTATTGTAAGTGATTCAAGATTTATTTGGGTTTTTGTTATTTGGAACGAAAGAACAAGATATATAGAATATATGAAACTAATTACACAAAAAAATATAACAAATCCTTTTTGGAACATAAAGGATTTTAGTTCCAAAATTGTATTTAGTACAAAATAGACTATACGTTACAAAATAGGCAACGCTTTCTTTCACTGAGTATTGTACAGGCTTGCATCTGTATAAAACTCTCGAGAACTCACGCACTTATAACGCAAACAAGAAGCACAAACAAGCAGCATCAACATAATCTCACGAAGCTAGAATTCTACAGGAGCAAACAAAGCAAGAGAGCCTGTTTGCTGACTGCTTGAAGTTGCTGAGTGACGTTTGCTGACGACCGAGAGCGAAGCTGCATTTGGTACGAGAATAAAACTGGATTGTTCTTCTTCTGAAACGTAGTCTCTTAGCTCCTTTTCAGCCTACTTTCCTTTAAAAGTTGAAGCACGAAAGAATGCGTAACGCATCTTAAACATATCGCTGAAAATACATAAAAATTCAAACATTCTCTCTCTATATATAATAGCGAATGATCAAGTAGCGCTCCTAACGTCATCAACAATGAAACTCGCTTCACGGCATGATAATTTGATAATAATTTTTTGGTAATTATGGAAGTGCAGGGAAATGCCTTATTTTAACGAGGCTGAACTGGATCTGATAACTTAACTGTTTTACTGGTAAGATTTCCATTTTAGGAGAGTGAAAAAATGAAAATGTATTCAACTATTAACGCTATCTACTGGAGTTTAGAGTTCATCCAGTGGCGTAAGGGTTAAAATTTCAGCCATCAAAATATCACTAAACAGGCACTGCCTTCGTTTCCTAAAAAAAAACAAAAATCTCATTGCATAGTGTAATTTTTATTACTGACATTAATATTTTCCAGTATTAGATAAGGAACAACTTTTTTTATTCTATGTATATCCACATATTTCTTTTCAGCGAATTTCAAAAATATTCTATTTTAACCGTTTTAAATCTCTTTCGGCTAGTGCGAGAGTTTTAAATTTACAAAATCGTTTACGTGTGAGGAAGCTAATGCGTTGATTCCATTTTAGAATTAAAAGTCCCATTTGCTAATGAAACGGTCTGATCTTGGACGCGTTATAAGAGATTACTTCTAAAATCTATTGAATCAGAATCTGAAACTAAGATTCAAGTTAGCAATTAGGTTCTTTCACACAAGTAATGTGAAAGGCGGAGCATTACGAAATGTCAATGCAAATATTAAAATATTATCTTCTTCAGAAATGTTTTCGAAACTCGCTAAAATATTACATAATTCCCAAACTTATCAGGGTGGAAAATCAAAGAAAGCTTTCCCCCTCAAGTGCGCTAAGAAATTTTTTGTTTGTTTATTTTTAAGAGTTAACAAATCTTTAAGATTAATGAGAGAAAAAAAAAAAAAAAAAAAAAAAAAAAAACACCGAAAACTGTATAAAATTAAAATATGAACCGCAGATTGAAATTCATTTTTTATGCTTCTGCACATGGCATCAAAAGCGTTGAAATGCATTTACTAATTCCATTTGAGCAAAAAAAATAGTTTAAATTTTTTTAAAATTTGAGTAAGTATTAAAATCTTTATATTGTGCGATTTAATTTCGGCTGACCTGCTTACTTTCTATAAATTTGGGTATAGGACATATCTTTTTGAAAGTGTAAACTACCATTAGGGTCCTTGTCTGACTTCCTTTGGTCCGATTCTGTCCATTCCAACCGAAACAGCACTTTAATTCAATTGGAAGCAAAAACAAGAGACCTGCATTCAGCTGAAAGGTCTGTGAAGGATATTTCAATCGATGTTACTGGCTTACCAACTAAAATCTCTTCACAGATCTTAATGTCGTTAAGTGAATTAAGGCTTTGATTCTCGTGGACTGAATGGAATTGGACACAGTGAAGCAAGATTAAAGGATCTTCGTCAGTTGGAAAGTTTAAGAAAGAGATTTCAGTCGTGGGGACTGATTAACTAGCTGAAATCTCTTCACAGACCTCAATGTCGCCAAGTGAACTGAGGCACTGATTCACGTCGAGTGAATTAAATCAGACTGAGCGAAATGAGATTGGGGGATCTTCGTTCAATTGGAAGGTTTGTGAAACAGATATCAGTCGCTGGACTGGTTTACCAGCTGAAATCTCTTCACACATTAATGTCACCAAGTGAACCATTGCGCTGATTCATGCGGAGAGAAGTGAATCGGACCAACCGGAGCCAGTTTAGATGATTTTGGGGTTAAGTTGGAAGGTGTGAAAAAGATTTTAGTCGCTTAATGGGTTTTTTTCCGAAATTTTAAAAGTAATTTTTTTTTGAACGAACATGCTTAAAAACATACGTCTTAACCATTTTTTAAATAATTTGACAAAGTTTAATATTTTTTAACAACTATTTTAATCGGTGCGCAGATTGAAATTCATTTTTTACGCTTCTGCACATGACATCACTAGTGATGAAATGTCATTCACTGATGCCGTTTTTGCACAGTGCAAATTATCATTATCTGGCAACTCAGTTGACAGCAGAACGCAGACATTTAGCGCGGTAATGGAATAGCGCGTTAAAGTACATTACTTGTGACATCATAAAGACCACGTCTTACTTCCAAAATTGGACATTTAAAAACATTAAAGAAAAAATAACTATTGGGATGATTAAAGCTCTTTTTGGCTCCATGTTATTTTTGTTGCTTATTCTATCAATTTTAGTGACTAAAAGTAGTATCTTTGACTGAATGAAACAACCCCATTGGTTCACCAGATGAAACCTCTTCACAGACCTTACTGTCGTCAAGTGAACTAAAGTGCTAATTCACATGGGTGAATCTAACTGAACGAAGCGATATTAGGGGCCCTGGAGGGATACTTTTTTGATGCCGTGAACCGATGCAGTAAAGACAGATCTACAGAGTTCGTCGGCAGAGATCAGGAGTTATTCTCATCAATTGTAGCCAACCAATATCACAGTACTGATTTTGCATTTGGCTTCTTATTTTTTGTCAAATGGTATAATTCATTCCGTCACTTCCATTTGCATCAAGTTTCATTTCTCGGATGACTCTTCATCCTTTTTCGACGCTTTTCTCGGATCATTTTTTTCATAATACAGCTTACATTTCATTGCATTGAAAAAAGGGTTCTTTAAATTTCCGAAATATATGACTTTCATAACCAAAATTTTCTTGCAATTAAAACTCTGTTGTATACTTTTCACGTTTTATTACTTCCGTTTTAAATTTAAAATTTTCCTTTATCACACTACAAAAACTGCATATTCAAAAACTGCTGCAAATTTTGTTTGCTGTTGAATGAAAAGAATATCATGAAATATGAACGTTCTAAGAGCACTGAATATTAATGCATTGATAAACCAATTAATTCGACACATTTATTGTGCTTTTATTTCGTTGAAAACACAATTGCTCACATGAAGACATAATTAAATTCATATTTTCTTTTCAAGCAGACTTCGATGAATTCAAATTCCGATGGGCGAAATAATACGAATGAATATTAAATTTGCAGAGAAATTCCATTTACTGCTTGATATTATAATATCTTATGTAAAAGCAGAAAAAAGAAGAACACACAAAAGTGACGATTTCAGTCAGCACGATGCCCGTTTAACCTTTCCTTTTAAATATATTCAGTATGCATATCATCTTTTCTCAGCTATAGCAGTCGATTTCAGTTCCACTTTTCCTATTTTCTATTCACCATTTCCCCCAATTTCATTTTCTGATTTATAGTGCTTTTTTTTACGTGTCATCCTTATCTTTACAGCCACCAACATCTGCATTTTACAATAGATAATATTAACTGAGCAATAAGGCTGAAATGTTCTTGGTGAAAACGCAAAAAAGGTTATAAGAGAGTTTACTTTGAGAAGTTTGCTAATGGGTAGGAAACTCGCCATATTATTGAGAAAATAAAAATGAATACTAATTTCCTTTTTCCGTGACTTGGAGCATGGCCCCACTTAATTCTTATAGGCTGTGACAATCGCTGAAACTCATGGCAACAAAGAGGACGCTACAGTGAACCCCTGTTTCCATTACGTTGCCTTTGATTGGTGGATGCAGGGGTTCCGTTCACTGCCTCTTGCGGTCAAAATGTGCGACGGCTAATCAAAAATAAACAAATTTTGAAGCGTTGACATTGAGTGGTGAATGCATGAGCTGCATCGGTTTAACACAGAAAAGTCACCCGTTAAGCTCCAGCGCCATCTAGTGGGGCCGTGCTTGGAGTTCGTTTTCGTTTCTTTTTGATTGGTAGATAGCGGGTCCAGCAATCCATTGTTCTTTTAGTACGTTGATTTGATCTATTTATGCTTTTAGTAACATCTATCTTCATTCTCATACCAAAGGTGTTTAAATGAAGCAAATTTATCAGTCACAATCATCAAACAATCATAAAATTATCTTGTTTTCTCTACATATTAAAAAAAAAGTAACGGCAAAAAAACTGGAATTCTCTCTGTGGTGAGCTTGCGTCAAGAGACCCCATAACACCTATAGCCATGCAATTTGGTACAAAATAACTTCGAGCTCCGGGGGTTTGCACCTGAAATTTTAACTTAAAATCTCGAATTAGTTTTTTCGGTAATTAGTTTTTTAAGCTAAAATTACATGTAAATTGCCTATTGAAGAGATGAAAGATTTACCATACCCCTTAACATTCTATGTCGTTCAAAAGACATTTTTTTTTCTACATCAAATTAAGCTTGTTTCAATCTTCTCAATTAATTAGAACAGCAGATATAAGGATTTCTATTTTAGCGAAAGGTCCCGGGCTCAGCTCAATTTAAGTCCGGAGCTCAAGAGCAAAATATATTACTTGAGATCAAGAATTTAAAAACGACTTTTCAAACGTACAGAATGGGGTCGTTTCCAAAATTTTAAAAGTATTTTTTTCTGAAAGAGTATGTTTGAAAACATAGGATCTGACCACTTTTTAAATAATTTGTTTAAGTTTAATGTTTTTTTTTTTTAAATACTTAAATAGGAGCTTTTTCATTGTTTGCGGCTTCTGCCGATGACATCACAAATGATGAAATGCCATTCAGTGTTGCCATTCACAGTGCAAAATATTTAATTCGCATTTTTACTCACGTGTACTGGCAACGATATGGTTGATAGCAAGCGTAGAGCGCAATATTTAATTCGCTTCTTGATCATCATAACGTGGAAACGTGGTAGAAAGTTGTAGGCAAGTGCATCATTTGTGACGTCATCAAGATCACGCCTTTTTTGAAAAATCGGACACATTAAAAAAAAAAAAAAATGGGAAAATAAAAGTATTTTCTGGGTCCCTATTATTATTATTATTATTATTATTTTTGCTCATATTATCCATTTCAATGACTAAAAGTAGTACTTTTGACTGAAGGAAACCACCCCATTGCCATTTTGTAATCCTTAGAAGCCCCTTAGCATCTTGTGCAATCTGTTACAAGTTAGTTTGGAACCCGGGATAGGGGTGCTCTGCAAAGTTTTTTTTTTTTTTGAAATGTCTCGGCTACGTATATTTCTATCAAGTTCTTTTTGTATTTCGGTGGGAACCGGATTATTTTCTAATTATGAACTGCTTTACTTAAATTCTTTTTTTCACGGGAAGAAAAGAGTGATTTTCATTTGGTTCGGGACTCATAACACGTTTTGTAATTTGATTATTTAACAGAAGATTTAAATCTTCGCGAATCAAGTAAGATTACGAAGCAATCTTTGGGGGTTCGTGAGTGGCAGTGAGCAGGCGGCCGACCTGGTTTTGAGGAATAAAAAGAAAATTTAATTTCTACTTTTTTAATATTGTTAAATTTTTAATAGAATCTTCATCTCCACTGCTCCACTGAGAAAGGTATAGAGCAGTATCTTTTATTTTTCGTCAACATTCTTTTTTTTTTTTTTTAAAAGAAGAAGAAGAAAAGAAAAAGGGTTATTCTTAGGATGAGCGTAGTACTCTGATGGACTCTTTATAAATATTAACACATTATGTATTTTTAAGTTCTTAGCTTAACTTCTTTTTACGAAGTAATAGACACATTGTAATTATAAAAATTTAAAAAAAATCAATCAAATTTTGGCTTAATTTTAATTTTACTTACCTCAGAACGAATTTAGAATAGTTTTCTTGCGTGTCGCACGTGCATACAAACATACAGCTGGCTGGATAATCCATTTTGACCGTCCATGAGTTAATTCTCACGAGCTTTCTCGTGACGTTTGCATGTACGTACGTATTTGCGTATGTTTGGACCTCGCATAATTCATATGTGCATACCGTAGAAGATTGAACTCCTGTTTGTGAGGGATCTAGTAGAACACCTCCTTTTTTGGTTTGCCATCGGATGTTCAAATAGGGTTATTTACACGTATTTTATGAAAAATCAATGCTATGTCAAAGCAGACTAAATTAATGTAAATCATCGCTTGATGGATGGGTAAGAATCGTTCAGAATAGATAATTTATATTGCAATGTGTGATGTAATTTGTTGTGCGCCTATGTTGTATGGTTATGCGGTGTGTAATGATCCCTAGAGTATTCGTTTGACTTTGGTTGTCCTTGGCAAAATTAAAATACCTGGTGCAGTTTCGCATCGAAGAGAGCCGCCTAGGTGCTTCCATCTGCTGGGAACTGTGCATCAAAATCATGTGTGCCATTGACATATGTGCCTTATAGGTGCACATGAAAGACTGGATGCCATATTACGGAATCGCACTAGGTCGGCAAAGGGCCAAATCTCCTTACGCAACTGCATTAGAAAGAAGTAGAAAGAAATAATCTTTCTGCATGGATAATTCAATTTTTGACGATTATTTTATGTATCACAAGTATAACTGAAAATATGTCTCTTTATATTTAGTATGATTAAAAATATTATAACGTAGACAAAAATTTAGGCAAACGTTTTTATGAACACGAGGTAATCAAATATAGATTTTAGACATTCTAAAATTGTCAAATGATGAATGTTTCAAAACCTGGTTGTAAATCTAGATTGCAAAAACGTTGATAGTTTTCTTAGTCATAGCAATGAAGTATAAAGTCACAACTGAGAAAATTAAAACGCTTTAAAGTTATAATGAGCATTTCCATCAACACTTAAATCTATTCATAATAACGAAAAGTTAAACTTATTATTTACAAATATTTTCCCTTATGCACATCATTAAACTAGTACTCAGATTATATCAGCGAGTACATTTGTCAGAATACTATCACATACTATCGCAATTCGTTACGAAGAAGTTTCGTCTGAATTCAGCACTCCAAAAGCAGTCATATATTTAGTAACAAAATTAAAAAATATAAATATATAAAAATAAATAAATAATAAATAAATAAATAAATAAATAAAAAATAGAATAAAGAAAAACAAAAGTAAAAAAAATGAATAAATAAAAAATAAAAATGCTGAAAATAAATGAAAAAAAAAGTAAAAAAAAAATAGATAAATTTGTTAACTAACTTTATTGTTTGTTAAATGTAGTTTTGATGCTGCCGCGATTGAGGATAAACAACACCCGTTTTTGCTACAATGTTAAACTTCAAGAGGAATCAAGCGTTATTATTCCCCTCGGAAAAAACAATTTGAAAGCCACGTGGAATCGAACAGTTTCTATGGGATTAGCTAGCACTCGAAACTAATCGCAAATGAAAGCTTCAAAATTTTTTTTAAGTTGTGAAGGAAAGGAAAGCACCGATAACAAAGCTATACAATTTATCTGTCATGGGGTTACTTTGAAAGCCTGGAAAATTTTAAAGAATAACTCTGGAGTAAAATCCTAATCTCATATCAACTTTCTAAAACCTATCTATTTGTTGCCATGGTAATATTTTGACCTAGTGGCAACAATGTCTAAAATGTAATTTTTCAGCTCAGCGCTTTATTTAATCTTGGAAGGAAGCTTTCATGTGCTTATGTGTTTCCGTTCCGGTTTAAGTATTCTGTGAAAGTATTTTTACTTCCTAGTATATTAGTTTACGTTCCAGTTCGCTTAATATTTCTGGCGGTCTTGAAATTTACTTGTTGATTGAAAACTAACGAGAATTGAGAAAGATATTTGTATTAACTTAGTTAAAATATGGTACTACCGTTAGAGCAACTGTTAATTCACTGAAATCTCTGCTAAGATATATTTTGAATTGAACGTTTTGAAAATTGTTACATACGCTTTAGAGCTTATATACATATACGCATTCATTTTACCAGTTCATTTTACCCCAGGCTCAACAGTATGTACAAAATCAAACTTTTCATTTATTTCCAGAACCACTAAAGATGTCAGACGTTAAGTTTTAAAAATTTTTATCAACACATCGCGTGCATTTATGTATTCTGTTCCCATCTTATGCGTTTTGAAATGAAACATTTTAAGCTTGACCACGAAAAGAAGGCAGATGACCTTGAAGCGAATCATCATTTGTATCATTTGTAATAGGTAGAATCTGCCAGTAAGCACCGAATAGTAAGAGGCATGGTCTCGAAAATCCTATCTATTCCAAAATAATGACAAACAACCTATTACAAATGATATAAATGATGTTTTAGCTTCAAGGTCATCCGCCTTCTTTTCGTGGTCAAGTTATACCAAAGGTTTTATAAACATGTCGTATGTATTAACTATTGCTTTTATCTTATTTCTTTTTCTTATTTCTTTAGTCTTTAAAAACCTAACCAGAATTTTGTAGTGCTAAAATAAGGAAAAAATGCCGATTCTTGAAATATTTTCATTAATTAACCGGTCTGCGAACCAAAAAAGGTTGAGAAACGCTATTTCCGATGTCAATTTCACAATTTTTTTTTGCTGAAATAAATTTTGAAATTTGGCCTTTTACTTCAATGTTTACGTTTCTCACATCACTACTGTCTACGTTGTAAGTTTTTCACCGGTTAAGAGCTTTATGGGGTGACACACAAAACCGATTTGTGAAAATTGCGGACATTTCAACTGCGCAGATTTGGATTCATAATTTTCTCATAAAATTTTTCTTGCATTCTATATTTCAAAAATGCCGTTTTAAATATCAAGTTCATACTCTTGCTTAGATTTTTTAAAAATTTATTTCAGTGTACTAAATATTTATTTGAATAAATCATATGCTTTTCCGATAAAATTAGAATTTTTTGAAGCATACTTTTTTAAAAAAAATTTCTTTAGTCTTTCAAAAAGATTAGTTATGTGCATGAGGTGAGAAGGGGGATCAAACCGGCGGCAAAACGTCATCCTTTTAAAGTAAACACTTGTATTTAGCTAGATTTCTACTACCAGCCAATGTTTAAAAAATTTTAACTGATATTGTGTGCCTCTTCAACATTATCATTCACTAATAAATTATAAACGAATGCACAGAACGAATTCCTTTTAAGATATAGGTTATTAATTCTACAGGAGTTATTAATAGGTATAGTTAGATTTTCACGATTTCGTTTTATCTATTATGTTCATTGCTTGTTTTTGACATTAGTTTTAGAACTTCTTTAGATTTTTTTAAAAGTCGAATTATAACATATTATTGTAAGTCGTACGAATAAAACCGAATCGAAAAAAAAAAAAAGTTGTGGAACGAGACCTTTCCGTTTCGGGCAAAGTACAAAATATATTATGTTTATTTTTGTCTATTTTTTAACTATTGGTAATGTTCCAAACCTTTGGCTTCTAAGCGAAGGAATAGTTACATATTTTAATGAGCTTAATGTATGTAATAATGTAACAATTTCAACTTATTAACTGTATATAGAAATCGATTATTGTTGCCGAGGGCTTTTATTTTGCTGTAAACTCGGTTTTATTGTGGGTAAAATTGAGATGTGACTTAAATAGTCAATTATAAAAGTCTATTTAATATTTCTTCCTGTCTTTAAACAATTTGTTAATTGGGGCAGTTATACGCTTTTGAAACTACAGACTTAACGGTTTAGGTTATGCATTGCATTTAAATACAACATTTGCTTATAACACATTACTTATTTTTCAGTGGCTAACGAGAAGTGGATGTTGAAGCATAGGAATTTCTTAAAATTAATATTTTTTGTGCTGTATTATACTAAATATCGTTTTTTTTCATACATTTTCAGCCTTATTCCAACATGGCGTGTTAATATTGCTTTTAAGGGAATATGGTTTTGCACTCTGAAAAAATGATTTTTTCTTTAAAAAAATTTCAAAAATATGTTCCCGAAATTTTAAGTCGTTTCGAGCAAAATTTTCAAAGTTATCAAGTATTCAGTGTCCGCGTTTTCAAATTGTAGCTCCGACAGTTGCCGAAGACTGCAGCTCTTCTGACAGCTGCGGACACTTAGAATGTCAGCGCTGCTTGCTTGGGGTTAGTTAAATATAATATAAATAAATAACGAAAAAAGAAGAGGCCGAGGAGATCGAAGCTGCTACAGGGACTGACTGTACTTTATGGAGCTGAAATTGATGCTTTTTAGCTTCTAAATCTTCAAACGCATTTTTCTCAAAACCACTTTTTCAAAGTTTGTGTTCACTCTCATTTTAAAACAAATTGACCGAGTCATTTCAAATTTAGTACACACATTTTGCATATAAAATACTCCTCCCCCCCACGTTGAGTTTGAGTTTTTTTTTTAAATTTGTAATGGGTTTTTTATTAACAAAATTTTCAAATGGCCACTAAAAATTTTAAAGGCAAACAAAGAAAGATTTGAGAACGTAGGGGGAGAATTAATAAATACTTTGACTTAATTCAAATGGAATATGTTTTGAGATAAATGTCAGCTGAGAAACAGTGGATGCGGCAAATCATCTTTCTCCAAATGTGCTCTGGGAAAAGCTCTGTCACCGACTTCTCTGTGGATATTTTTTTGTCAAAAATTTATAAAATATTCTTAAAACCATACATAAAAGCACACAAAAGGTTTTAATAAATTTAATCAGACCACTTTTTTAAAAATAATTCGTAAAAACGTGAACTTTTTGAAGTTAAAAACCCCACTCTCCCCTTTTAATAAGTAAATAAATTGTTTTAGTGTTGTTTACAAATTTTAGACAGCTGCGAAAACACTTGGAAAAAACATGGCCAGAATTCACCATAACTTTTGTCATAGAACAGATTTTTAGAAAGAAAAAACAAAACTTAGCATTGAAAAGGTTTCAAGAATTATATCAATGACGAAAGAGCTTTTGTCATGAAAGTATCATGTCATTGTTAACTAAAAGAAAAAAAAAACTTTCCAAAACTTTCGACAGTATAAAAAAGGTTAGAATAGCTAAAAAGATGTTTATTTCACAAAATCCGAGTAATTGGAAAAAATGTTTCTGTTTTCTTTCAATTGACGAAGATTTTCTTTGGTATAAGGTTATTTTTAACAGTTTTTGAGTGAGGTATTCATTTCTGACGGTAAAGGATAATTCTCGTCAGTTACACCGCTATAACATTCTAACAACACGTGATAGTAAGGGTTTTTATTCATGTTCATTTAACAGTAGAAACATCTGGGAAAAATAGAACAGTCCGATGGCAAGGGGAAACTTCTAAACACATAAAAAACACTTCTTACATTGCCTAGAAAGGGCCTGACAAACGTATCTTCTACATTTTTACCCGTTAAAAGCTGACAAATGTAGGGGAAAGTGGGGTAAAACCGGGAAGTCGGGAGCAAACCGGGCACCCTCTTCTAGCCTCTGTAAGCGCTGCAATTGCGTAAACAAGAGAAGAACTACCTCCCACCTTGATAAAGAAGCAGCGGTCAGTAAATTAGAACGCAATAGACTAGCTTCATTCGCTCCTGTAAAGAAAATTTTGTTTGAGTGGTTTTTGCTTAAATTTTTTGAACAAAACTAGACCAATTATACTACGTTCCTGTTTCTGCAACAGTAAAGGTGTATAGCTCTCTCTGTACAACATTTAATTATCATTCTCAGTAATTGTCTGTAGCGTTCTGTATAGTCATATGACGACAAATTTTATAAGTGCTGTATGTGCGGAGCAAAACCGGGTACTAACCGAGGGGCAAAACTGGGTACTACGCGGTTTTGCCCCTTGATTTTTAAAACATAGCCTATTATATAATAATAAAATTTTCATTTGACCATATTATTTTACAATGAGGTTACAAAACAAGATATATTAAACAAGTTTCATCTTCAGGCAACATTAGAAGAAAAGAAAAATAAAAATGATGGAAAGAAGACTAAAGACGGACGGAAGAAAAAAAACCTGAGGAAAAGATAAATGAATCAAAGAAACGACAACAATATAAAAATGCCAAAAAGGAACATACAGAAAATAAGCGTCCAAAAAAAGAAAAACCGAAGGAGCAAATGAGGGACGAGTCCAGTGAAGAGGATGACAATACTGCCTGCATTTACTGCAATGAACTTTATTCGGACTCCAAGGGTGTTAAGGGGTGGATCCAATGCATCCAATGTCGTCGTTGGGCCTATTAAAGCTGTTCTGGGGCCGAAGAGGAAGATAACTATTTTACTTGCGACTTGTGTCAATAGGCCTAATATTACAGCAAAAAATTAAAAGTCAAGACAATTTAATTTACTGACAACTCATCAATATGTGTCCTTTTATATTTAATTTATTATTTTATGACATTAATAAACACATGTAACTAAATAAAACTTGAATTTTGTCAAAACTTTTAAAATTTTTATTTTCCCATAGCAATAACATGTCTACTCGGTTTTACTCCACTAGTGGGGCAAAACCGGGTAAAATGACTTTTTTTTGCAAAAAAAAAAAAAAAAAATAAAGTAAAATAAAAATAAATAAATAAAAAAAAATAAAAATTAAAGAAGAAAACCACTTATGGTTTTGAAACTGAGGTTGCATTAATAGATAAGTAGTGCATACTTTTGCAAAATTTTGTTCCTTTATGCTAAAAACTGTGATTTCTAAAGGCCTACAAACCTAAGGGTCGCGGTTTTACCCCACTTTCCCCTACTTGAATTAAAAAGAGACAAATAATACTAGATCTTTATTTGAACACAACTTTTCTTATGACCGTGCTGTTCAAACATCAGGGGATGCTGTTAAAGAAAGACTTTATAGTTTTACATAAGTGACATTCTTAAACAAGTTCAAACTATGAAAATAATGGATAAAAACTTAATGCAATTAACTTTAATGCTATGAATGAGTAAAAGGAAAATGGATAAAATTTCTACGAATAATCATATATTTTTTAAGTGTGCGTATGGTACGCCCCTTTACTAGTTATATTGTTTGTCTCAGTTTAAGAACTAGCATAAGCAAGAAGCTAGTGAAGTTTTTGCGTTCTTAAGCTCTTTTCTGGGGCTCTTGAAAACGTCAATGGGGCAAAATTCATAGCATCGCAAATAACTGAGTGTATTGTTTTTTTGTCCGAGGCAGTGAGAAAAAAGACTTCCTGGACATAGGCTGTTTTGTAATGATAAAGTACTTCCACGGACAGTATTGAAAACAATTAAATTTTGACAAGAAACACCATGACCTGCATGCATTTAAGAATTATTTATGCAATCTAACTCGCAATTAACATCTTATTTGCACGATATGATTGTCTGCAACTTCGTATTTTTTTAAATGAGTAAAATAAAAAAGGAATAAGAGTTTTGAACGCAAAATTGTACATAAAAGTAAGCTGCAAACACATATCAGCAGCAGCACAGAATTTTTTTTCATTACACTAGAAAACTCTTACAAAAATATATATCTAAATAATTCAGTGTAATTTAGTGGGCACATTTTTTATAAAAAAAACTTGATGTTTGCATAAAATATCCGAGAAAACATAAATAAGAAAAACTAAATGAATATTTTTTAAAGGGTCACGAGACGAGAGCAAGAAAAATTTCAACTGACGTAATTGAAAAAGGGAAAAGAAGAGAGTAAGTTGTTTGGCTTAATTTATCTGCTACATTAACAGCCTTATTCCCAATCGCGAATAATCCTTCAATGTTGCCACTGTTAAAGATAATCCCAGGATTCGCACGAAATCGTTATTCACAATCACAAGTGGAAGATAATCCGAGTCTACCAGGTGCGGATTATAGCATCGAATCTGAACCGCCGATTTGGCTGCTTAATTCCGCGATTATACTCTCCACCGCACGTTTGAATGCCGGTAAACATAAACAATATGGCGCTCGTCTATCGGCGTGAAGCGCGTTTTTTTTGGTCCTCCCCCAGTTTTGAAGGATTCCATCCTATCTTCGGGCTTCCGCTTCGTAGCCACAGCTTTCAAATTCTTGAATTTGTTTTTCAATTGTTTTGCAGTTCTGTGCGGCACAGACCCAACAGCATTATATTCTTGTACCACTTTCTCCCATGTGTCATCTTTCTGCTTATTCGCCATAGCATTTGTCATTTTGCATTCTAAAATGCCCTTGTATTCATCAACTAAGGTCATTAATAATTCCTGCTCAAGAACAGAAAAGTTTGATTTTGTTTCTAAGGTAGCTGCCATATTTTTTCGTTTACCCGAAACATGTGAACATCAAGGGGGAAAAAAAGGTGACTGGGAATGGTGGGAATGTAAACAACGTCATGTGACTAAACGCAGACAATTAGAGAAGCGTTTATATCTATGTCAGAATAATTGCTTGCTTCACTATTCGAGGTTGGTGAATAAGAACAGCGGCTTGATCCGGAACACACGATAGATCAATCTGTGGATTATTCCGCATCCAAGCCGTGATTGTGAATAAGGCTGTAAGAGCGTATTTTGCAATCTTTCTTCAGTATTCGTTTAACATTAAAATGAATAGCTTCATCTTATACTTTATAACTTCCATTGCACTTCCATTTCAAATTACAATAGTCAGAAAATAATCGAAAGAAATAATCAAAGCATTTTTGAATGAATCTTAGTTTTAGAAACTTTCTTTAATCTTTTAACTGTGTTACATCTTGTTTTTAAGCTTTTCTATTTTCAGTCAGAACTTCGAAAATACTCTCTTGTAAAGTCATTTTTAAAGACAAAGATAGAGAGAAAAAAAAACTTACAAAGTTTGATTACGGATGACACATTTCTTTTTCTGTTTATAGTTTTTCTGTATTATTCAGTCTTGCAGCAGAATTAACAATACGTCAACGAAAGAAAATTAAGATTCGGATTATCTAATTATAAATGCGGAAGTGAGTTTGTTTGTTTGTTACATTTTTATGCATTAACTACTCGTTCATCATTACGGAATTTTGCATTAACGATGTCAGAGGTATCTTTCATTCATAAAAAAGTAGTTTCCGAGAAATATTTATTAAAGACCCATTTTTACTACCCCAAAGGCTTTTTATACTAGAAAAAATTATCCAATCATTTCGATTTTGGTATTGTTGGAAAGTCTATAAAAATACCACTGTAGAAGCTTTTTCCATCGCTAAGAAACTGGAAGCATCTAAATTGAGTTGCTTATAAGCACTTTTCAGCAAATGAAAATTATTTTTCAAAACTTCACCGACGCGGGGTAATTTGTGTGAAAAAAAGCTGAAACAAATTATTTGCTGCCACTTCTTGCTCGAGTGTGAGAAAATAACATTCATACAAGCGTTTGAAGCAATGAGACATTGCTGGTAAGCAAGACCATTTAAAACATTTCATCTTTGTTTAAGTTTATATGCGATTTCATGTTCATTTATTTTTTGTGCAGCAGACAATAGTCTAATAATAGGGGAGAATTGTACCATGGAACATTTTTCATGTTTTAATTTTTAACGTCAATTATTTGAATCAAATTTAATGTCTAAATCACATTAAAATATCCCAACATACTTCTATGCAATATATATTTTTTAAAAATCTGACAGTTTGCAAATGAAACATTGTCAGCCATTTAAAGTAAGAGTTTCAAGCTGTGTACACATCCTGTTGTACTATGAGAAAGTATTCATGATTCAAAAAACAGCCATACACTTGAACCAACTTTGCACCAAAATACACACACACACACACACACACAAATGTTTTGTTTTTCCGTGGTAATAAATTAAATCATGAATAATGAATAATTCTCTTGAATAATGAATTATAAATCATTGTTTAACATTGAATGTGTTAAAGGACGACATAAGATTAGAACATTGTTACATGTTCCTAAGCATATCTTAATTATTAAGAATCATGCATGTGTTGTACCTTGGAATGTGTCCTAAGGTATAATACCGTCGTCTCAGAGCAACAGTAAGATATCTTAGTATTATTTCTGGGATTTGATGTCTTACTGTAGCTCTGAGGCGACGATATGTTTAGCTGTTTCAAGGTACGATCACCACGTGATTTACGAAAAACCAAAATGGTGGTCAATCTAGATGCACTATCATTATTTTCTCATAACCAAAATATTTGAATTAATTTTCTTATACAACAAAATAAAATTCAGTTGATTAGTTTTACAAATAAAAAACAGAAAATGAAATGAAAATGAAGAAAACATTTACTTTGGAGTCATAAAATTTTCTTTCTTTCAAAAATATGTCAATTTTACTAATTTGATGCTGATGTTTACTATGGTACTAGTGGTGAAGGTTACTACTAGAGATTAGAAAAACATGTCTGCTAAAAATAGATTCTTAGAAATTAGTATTGTCCCAAGATACAAACATCCCAAGTTACAACACTCTCCCCTACTCATGCAGCCAGTTTACGATTGATGTACAGTTCAATTTAAACCAGCCAAACCCTTACATCTGATTATTCTCGTCTTCTCTGCAGAATAAAATATATATATATATACCTTCCAGCGGAATAAATAAATAGTTTACACGTTTTCAAAAACTCTTCAAGCTTCCGGCAGATTTATGGCAATGTGGTCGATTGGCAAGATTGGTGATTGACAATGAAGTTGGAGAATAATTTTGCATTACAACGAAGTTTTAAATGATATTTAATGGCATAAATGAAAGTGAAAGTGAATACAATGGCAGATTTTATTTATTTAGCGGTCCGAGTTACAGTAACGTGGTCGTGGTGAATGTTCAAAAATCTTGGCGCTACGTCCAATATAAACGTTTCATTCAAATGTAAAATTCTGCTAAATATATAAATTGGTTAAAAAATTATTAAAGTTATATTAAAGTTTTCAAAATCTGCACTAAATATCTACCCAATGTCCCATCAAATGTTATTGAAAGTTCCATTAAAATATGAAATAATCAACCAAATCTATTATTTCACTCCAATCTCACAAGTGACCACGTTACCGTAACCCCACCACTGGACGAAATATTTTAAATTTTTAATGTAACATAATGTTTTTTTTTGTGTCTTTAAGTATTCATGATGCTGGTAAGAATTTTGTGGGACTATTGTCCTCAATAAAGAATAAATACCTTTGTGCTGAAAAATTAAAATGTCAGTAATCCAACGTTATTAAGCACAAAACTTGCAAATGATTGCAGACACGTGTTTCGGTGTTACAAGGAACACCTTTTTCAATGCAAAGAAGTGTGAGCTTTTGGATGAAAAGTCATCCGAAAGTCATTTCTCGGATGACTTTTCATCCAAAAGCTCACACTTCTTTGCATTGAAAAAGGTGTTCCTTGTAACACCGAAACACGTGTCTGCAATCATTTGCAAGTTTTGTGCTTAATAACGTTGGATTACTGACATTTTAACTATTGTCCTCATTTTAATGTCGACAATGGGGAGTAATGTTCTCACTTTAAAGAGTGTATAATATTTATGCTATTGGACCTTTTTACTTCATTTTACAAAAAAGGAAGTATTGTATTCGCGAAAAAATTTTCACTCAAAAATCGGGCTTATTTGACGAACATTTTTGGAACTATTCCAGTCGGAGGTTTTCAGAGCGTGGTCTTCGTATGGGGATTTTGGGGAATGTTCTTCTTCCTCTATCGTAAAGTTTTGTGTATTATAACAATCATTAAAATGGGAATTTTAAGAAACTGTTATCCATACTCCGATTGTTTTTTTTTAACATGACCGTTGATTTAATTAAGGCAGAATGTTGTCCTGTAAAGTTAATTTTAGCTATATCCCTCTTTATTTTTTCAGGAGGGACATGCGTAACGTGATCTCTGTAGCTTTCTCTGAACAGGAGCTTACATTATCGGTAGAATGGGAGCCGAGCCTTACGGACGTTACTCTGTGGTAGAAGCTTTGCTTCATACGCTGGAAGTAATGGGTTCGATTCCCACTGGTACCCTGGGTGTTATTTCCTCTCTATGTGATGTAAATCTTTCTTGTTGTGTCTTATCTATGAATAATTAAAGAAGTTCCATATCTCGAGGCAATGGCACTAACATTTCCGTAGTAACATATTAAGGACACGACAACAACAACAATAAGGAAAGACGAGTTAAAGAATATTTCATTCCCTGAGGGATATAGCGTTCCATTAAAAAAATCAAATTTTCTCATTTTTATTTAAAATCTCACTGTAACTAACATACATAAGTACTTCAAGTACAATTTTTAATTTTTACAACTGAATTTTGAAGTGCTGAACAGTTATGACCATACGCAGGAGGGGGGGGGGGAGAAGGGACACCTGTTGTCCCGGGCCCGAGCCTGAAATGGGCCGAATGTTTTAAAAAAAAAGGGGTGAAATATAGGGGTAAACAATATGGAGGGGGCTCGGAAAAGTCATTTGTGACGGCCCTCAAAATTTCTGTGCACGTCCCTGACTATAGCCATTTTAATTAAATCGTTTTAATTAATAATAACCCCCCGCTGGAAGATACTTAAAAACTCTAGTAGTTTTTTTAAAGTTCAAAAGTAAGAATATTTGAGCCTTTCGGAAAAAAGGTTTCAGATTAAGTTTTCGGTCTTTTCATTTTATGTAAAGCTTTCAAATTTAACCAAACCATATTCCTATCGTCAAATGAAGTATTACCCAAATTTTTATTTATCGTAGTTTCTTTATCCTAAAGTTTGTTTAATTAAAACTTTCAAGAACTTCTTAAAAAATTTTTTCGGTGAAAAGTAAAGCAGTTTTTTTTCTATTTTGTATATTTATTCATCCATCTCTGTTTTCGCGTTCTTTCTGCACACACACACACACACACACACACACACACACACACACGGATAATACTGGTCTACATACAGTACAATACTGTCCAAAAATATTACGAGTTTTGGAAATCTAACTCTTCTTTAAGTATAAAATCCCCCCCCTTCCAACAGAAAAAATCAGAATATTACTTAAAATCATTCTAGAAAAAAAAGGGAGAGAGATTCAGGAAACAATAATACTGCCGTGGGCAGGTAAACGGCAGTATCTGCAAAAATGAATTTTCGAGATATTTGAAGAAATGTGTGTTGGATTCAATGCTAACAATAGGGGAATGTTGGAAACAGACGTTTTTTCCTCGCCCTTTTTTTTTTTTTTTTTTAGCGAAAACCAGATAAGCAAGCTTGTACAATAAAATTAACGTACAACAGATGATAAAAATGTAAATAAATGAAAAATTTGTAGTTACTGCCTTTCACCTGGACACGGCAGAATAGTGCCATGAAATGCCAAGAGAAGTTCTGAAAATCCTTGTGGATCCCGATGTCCAGCAGAGTGGTAATGTGGGATAGAAGGGAAATAATACTTTTGCTTACCTACAATAGTTCTTTTTTTTTTGTGCAAAAGAGAAGACAGTTCGGCGGGAAAAAACATAGAAAACACCAACAAAGCATATTCTGAATGACAAAGTAAAAAGAAAAAGAAAATCTATCTATACCACCAAAAAATGTGAAAAGACTTACGTATTATATGTATAAAAGAAACCCAGTTATCTAAGAGTGTTTTACTGTCAAAAGAAAGAGAGACAGCAATTCAACCTAAGTTAGTATAACGTACTAGATTAGGCGTTTCAGAGATAGAGCTAATGTGTAAGAGGTTTTGGCACAGATCTGTCTCATAGTAATGTCAATGCTTTCATTTGTAATGAGAGTGAATATTTTCATTTAATTGTAACAATGAAGAAGCGTGCTTTATGTGCGTGTGTTTAGATTACACAAAAATCTTTTTTAGTGTTATTAATTCAAAAGTAAAGAAAGCCTTAATATTGTACTAATAAATCTTACATGAAATAAGAAGAAACATTACATTACGTAAGAATTACGTAAGATTACATTACGTAAGAATTACTTTATTTTTGGAAATTCAAATCTGAACATAGGTAACGTAAAGTAAAGGTATTCCATAGGTAACGGTAGGACAGTTTTGACAAAAAAAAAATCGATCCATTTCTGTCTGTGAGCTTATCAAAATACACATTTTTCAAAAACTGATGCATAGACTTTCATACACATCATGGTAAGTTGCTAAAAAAGCCGAAGCCAAGAATTTTCGGTTAGTAACTTTTTTTTTAAATTCAAATTTAAAAAACGGAAGGACATTTTTGCGACAAAAATGTTCTTCCCTTACCGTTTTTTGAATTTGATTATGCATCAGTTTTTGAAACTTGATTATTCATCAGTCTTTGCATAAGTTTTTGAAAAATATGTATTTTAATAAGCTTACAGACAGAAATGCATCGATTTGTTTTTGTAAAATCTGTCCTTTCGTCATCTCTGGAATTCACCTATTTTTTTTTTAATTCATTCTTTATTTCTACATGTTAAAATGATGAAAAAAAAGAGTACGCACATTTTTTTAACAGTACTATTTTGTTGCACAGTGAAACTTCAATACGTCGAAGTTGCAGGGAAAACGAAAACAGTTCGAGTTATTTAAAATTCGGCTTAGGAAACGAAAAAAAAAACCTGTAGAATAAAGCAACATACTACCAATAAGTGTCAATAATAACAGCAAAAAAAAAAAAAAAAAAAAGGATTAATGTACCAAAGATATTATGTATACATTTATATGTATACATGGTTAATATATGTATAACATATGGTTAGTATATTAATATGGTATGTATGTATATATGGTCAATGCTAATTTTACACTAGCTACCAGTTTGTATGGCTCTCTAGGCTCCCCTAAGAGGTTTTCCACCTCCAGCTCAGTCACTTCCTACTCCGGCTGATGAAAGCTAATAAGCACGAAACTGCAGTCCTCGGATTTAATGACTGAGCTGGCGGTGTATTTTAATGTATTATGCATATATACTTGACATAATTATTGTATAATATAATCAGACAAATTCAAAACTTCGTAGAGGTTGGAGAACCAATTATATTTTATGCTGAAATGTAACAATTTTTCCTTACTCCTCCCCCCCAAGAAAAGAAAAAAAAAGATGGTTTAAAAAAATCTATGATTAAACATTACTTCTGAGCAGAAATTAATTTTTTCATTAAATTGGTATCGGACACTTTTAATGCATCAAATAAGGAGTCGGGAGTATTAGGACTGGATTTAATGAAAATGAGCATTACATCTTCTGCTCTTCTTGCATGTTGAATTAAAGGTAATTTTCCACCTGTCTCATTTTTAACGAAGTTTCACTGTGTAGATTGATGTATGCAAATTGAGGGTTTATTTTTTTCCGAGTTTTAGATAAACAGAGAACTTTTGTAAGTTTTAAGGCAACTAAGTATGAGTTAGAGAAAAAAGCACGTTCTTTCGAAGAAATTAAAACTACAGATTTGAAGTTAATCAAAATACCTTTTAATTATTTCAACCACTAAAAATCTCAAAAGTTAACCTTTTTTTTTTAAAAAAAAGTTCATACTAAGAACGAGAATTTAAATTTTTTCGACAAACATTTTTGAACATTTAATCTTCAAAGAGAATACATAAATACGAGAAAATCTTCCTTTCTTGAACTGCTGCAAGTTATTCAAATTTTTTCATTGTACTTTCATTGAAATTCCTTTTTTCTGTCGTCGAAAGGAAATCAAGCTTTATTACATCCGGCAAGACTGAAAAAATACGAAAAGGTATATCAATAAATATCTATCAATGCAGGTTCCGCTTTTATTACCTTTGACATGTTTTCTAAGATAAGAAATCAAAAAAGTTGCTCGAAGCTTAGAGAGGTATTTTGCAGTTCTGTTTTTAAATTTCCCATTTCAACTTTTGTAAGCATAATTTGTAAAGGAAGGCCATTAAAACTCTTTTAAATGAAGCATTAGCAAAAGGAAAAACACATTAGCCAGAAAATATATCTTATCTATGAATCAAGTTCAATTTTCAATTGTGTCATTGGTTTGTGTTAAAATTTTTCATTTTTTCAATACTGAAATGCAAATATGCGAGTACAGTATGCAAATGATTTACATACTACTTATGCGCTCGCACAAACATATGAGTGATAGAGGGTGAGTCTGGGTTAGCAAAACTTTAAGGGTTGATAGTACGTAGCAGGACACGTATTTTAATTTTTTCTCTTAGTTTTTTTATTTGGGCAAAAACTTATAAATATTATTTCATGCTTTGCGCACGTAACCAGGCTATTTTTAACTTATAGGGTCTGGTGGGGGAAAGTGGTCAATGGGGTAAAGTGGTCATACTTCAAATAAATGACTATAGCTTGGAAATAAATGTTCGAATGAATGTGAAAATTTTATTTCAGGTTTGGTGAGTTAGAAACTACATTTTGAATACAAAATTTCAAAACTGGCAAAATTTTATTTGGTAAAAAAAAATATATTTTCTGTAAACATGAAAATTTTAAAAATCTAAACACCTCTTTTAACTTCTTTGGGAAATTTTGTTTGTTAGAATTATGGACAGATTGACGGCACAGGAAGCTTCCTACACGTCTTAAGATCGCTTGCTCATTAGCAGTTAGCTGAATATATTTTAGATAATTTTTTAGAACAATTTCAGTAAGGTGGGGTAAAGTGGTCATAATATTAGGCTTAACGAATATTGTTCTTCTAATGTCACTTAATAGTTAAGTATAATGCAGATATAAATTAAATATTAATTTCACTTAATATGTATTGTTCTTACAGTAAGTAGGGTTAAATATACCAGTATATACGTATGCATACGCATATACTCGTGTAGGCGCGTACATAAACGTATTCACATAAATGCATCAATAAATACGTATATGGGTATCTGCGATATAGGTATTTTTTATCTATGCAGATATACATTCGACTATACACGTATATACTTGCTTTTACTCGTATGTATACGAACACTTATTTACTCAGGTAGACACGTATATACTTACACGTACGTACTCGAGTAAACACTTACATACAAGCATATGATATACAAGTATACATGGTGAGTTTAAACTCTTGTGAAAACTTTTAAAAGGTGTAGAGGGGAGGATAAGAAGCAAGAATAATAAGGAACATATGGTCACAAACACAATGCTGACGCACTACATGCACGCAAAGCCAAAGACTGATGGATGCAAAACAGGTTACAAATTTGTTACACTAAGACAATTTTACACAACATTTTAGGTCGTAAGAAAGTTTTAAAGCAATTGAAGAAATCTGCAGCCTGGCAGCTGTAATACAGGGGTCGTAATCACAAAGACCTCTCTGTTTTAATAACGAGACTTTTGAAAAACTTTCATCCATCGCTGCGCCTTTGTTGCGATGCGTGTATTAGAACTACTACGGACCGTAACTTTTAACAAGTGCTCTAAATATTTCTTAAAAACAAAAAATTTGAGTAAAATCATCTTTGTGTAAAAAATTTGTGACCTGTTTTGCATCCATCAGTTTCTGGCTTTGTGTGCATGTAGTGCGTCAGCGACCATAAGCTCCTTATTATTCTTTGCATTTTATTCTCCCCTCTCACACTCCTTAGATTTTTGCTCCAGGGCTAGGATTCACTCTGTAGGCATACATGTATAAAAGCGTATATACTCGTGTATACATATATGTACTCGTGTATACACGTAAATGTACGTATATTGGTCTTTTCAGGTATATAACTGTGTTTACACGTATACATACGTATATAATCATGCTTCCATATATACATGTATATACGTGAGCACATACGTACAAACACGCACTGGATGCATCCACGAATTAACTCGTGTATACCCGTATATACATTTATGTATACTTGTGTTTGTACCCACATGTACATCTGTATATATATGCGTATATACGTCCACTATGCACGTATAAACTCAGGTATGTACGTGTATACTCGAGATATAAAGTGCATACATGCATATGACGTTCGTTTATACGCGTATATACACGTAACACGTATATAAACATGACACATATATACTCGTGTAGATACGTCAACACTCCTTTAGGTATACATGCTTATATACTCGTGTATACACGTATATACTGGAGTAGGCAGGTGCATGCATGTATCTGATGTATACATGTATCTACTCATATATGAACGTGTTTACTCATGCTTACACGACACGTATATACTCGTGTATACACACATATATTAGTGCATATACTTGTAACCATAAAAATAACTGAAATATACAAATATTATGGTTATTTAATATGGTTTTGCATTTATTTTTAACTATGACCACTTTACCCCATGCTATGACCACTTTCCCTCATCCCATGGGGTAAAGTGGTCATAAATACAAAGGGAAAAGAAAGTGTTGTAAAACTAATTAAATCAATATTTTTTTTTCTAAACTTCAATGTACTGTGTTCTTTAATAATGCAATGTAAAATATCAACAAAAAAAGTTGAAGTGTTTAAATAATTTGTTGTATTTATTATCTACCAAAGTTAAAAACCTACGATTTTATGACCACTTTACCCCACCAGACCCTAGATATTTCTTCTTTTTTTAAAAAATAATTTTTGAAAATTAAACTTACAAGTGTATCAACCTTCCCCACATTCAGGCAATTTGATATTTGCAAGGAGCAAGTTGATACCAGTGTATAAAATCTTACATAATTTAATTTAGGCACTATATAAGAGTATTGTATCAAGAATATATAAGTATTTTAATATTGAATGAATTTTCAAAAGTAAAAATGCAACACGTTAACTGATAAATGCAAACAATTAGTGAAAAACAATTAAGGTCTGAATAATTAGTGTCAGACAGCTGGTCAGAATCAGAAAGTTCAAAATCAGATGCACTATGAATACAAAAAGTGTACCATTTTGCGTCCTTTCCACAGTCAATATGTGACATTTTTTTACACGAAATACATTGTATCCAATCTTGTCCTGGTTTTGAATTAGAGTAAGGTTGCTAACAGACCAGACATAAGACTTCCTCCTCCTCCTCTTCTGGTTCTGATTGTATTTTGACCTTCTTCTTTAGAATTAATTTCTTCTTCTTTCCTTTTTCTTCTTTTATCTCAATTGTTTTCGTTTCAATCAAGTTATACACCTTTTTCCTTGCCTTTTCTACCTTAACACTTTGTCGTTCTTTTGCTGCAGCTTCTTCCTCCAATCTTTTCTTGAATGGTGTGTTTGTGAGGATAATAGACTCCAAAGGCTTCCTCCCGTTTTTTTTTTTTTTGAGTTTTTCCGTTCTTTAGTTTTATGGTAGGGATTCTCAAGCTTTTTTTTTTCTTTTACATCTTTATATGCTTTATCAAATATTTGCGGTGGAGCTTTCCTTCAATACGTCTTCCTTTTGTAGTGTCGTACCATTCTCCTATAATAAAAAGTCAAGTGATATAGTTCATTTCATTGGGGTACGTTGATACGTAGTGTCAATGTGCCAACAATCGAATGTATCGACTTGCCTCCACTGCACTCTTCACGCTTTAATTAACCTAACAGTTAAACTAAGAAGGTTGTAAAATTTTAAACTATCGTACTCACATTTAATTACACTTTTACGGGAAGTAACAATGAGCTTTCTTCAATCTATTGTCTTTTTCAGAAATCCACTCAAACACAACTCTCAAGAAATACTTTTGCTGATTAAAATAAACTTTTGGTTACAACACTCTGATAAATGGCTCGTTCACTTGCAGCCGCCGTCAGGCACTGACTAGAAAAAACTCTTCCTTCACAGACTGTCTGGGCATGCGTGTTTGGTCACAGGGCCATCTGTATCAACTCACCGACGTATCAACTAGCCCCGCTCTACCCTACCATTAAGTAAAAATTATAAGTCTCAAACATCTTCCGATGGAGTTAGGCGCCACTACAGTTCATGGCCCAAAATTTCAACTGACTGTAAAAAAACGGAACATTTATTTGATTCGTTTGCGGTTTTCTCTAAAATGATTCTTTATGTCAGTATTTTCTTGAAAATAAATTTTAAAGAAAAGTTCAAAAAATGGCGATAGAGGGAGCTTTAGACGTAAGAGTAAATAACAATTTTCTGTTCGTTAATGGGAAAAAATGCGGTGGAGGTGCTCTTGGAAGATGCTATTTTGAGAATCTACTGATGGTTTTCCAGAAATATCGATAACAACTTGATTATTACAATGCAAGCTCAACCTGCCCATTACTTATTTGCTGTCCATCGCAAGTCATTTTCCCTATATTCTGGCCCGCTTTTGCTAAGGGGAGAGGGGCTAACAAGAGTGGTGACCCACATTTTTTAATAAAAATATTTTTATGAACAAAAAAAAAAAAAAAAGAAAGAAAAGAAAAGGAAGCGTGATATGTTACTGTTGGTTTTATTGTTAGTTTTACCGTTAGTCATCGATAGTGTGTTGTAAATTTACATTGTACTGTTTTTTGAATTGATGCGTTTTATATTCTTTTTAACTTTGTCAGTATGAAATGTGCCCGTAGTTTAATATGATTCATTTTAGCAGCTTCATGTTAATACAAAGCGCGAAAATCGATTACACTCTAACCCTTATTACTGTCTTACCACGGATTGTATGGAATGACAAACATCCGTTTTACAGCCGGAAATGGACCAATCTATTATTTTTTAGTGATGCCAGCTTTTGCAGAAGCATAGTCTCATTCAAATGAGCGGAATATCGGCATCAAATTTTTTACTTTTCCCCTCATTCAAATAGATTCGTCTTATCTGGACGTTTGAAAATTCCATACAATCCGTGGTTGGACAGTAAACGCACGTGCTTTATTATTGGGAAAGTAAACAGAGTAACACTATTGACAAATGTTAGAAAATTAAACTTTTGAAAATTTGATTAGCATATTTTAAATAAGTTTGCTCAAATAAAAGCATCTTAGTTTGTAACTTAAAGCATTCGAAACTTTCGTTTATTAATAAAAATACGGAACTTTTGAAACATTATGTTTTCTTTTCATTAAAACGATTGCCTTGTTGTTACTTTGTTTTGAATTAATTAGATATACATTATACATATTTTCATGTTTTTAAAAATATTTACTTAAGTCAGAGGGCTAAAGCTTATTTTTAACTCTCAAAATTGAAAAATAATACTGAATGTCAAAGTGTTGTGCTTTATTCTCAATACTTATCGAACTCTGTTGCTAACTTTTAAAGCAAATTTGCTCATTAAAATATTTTAAAAACAAGAATAGTAGCATTTTCTATGATAATAGACTTTTGAAAATATTTGCAGAATCATTATCTAGTGCAGCAGTTTTATGTAGTCACAGCTAAATTAGTAAACAACAGCAAAATGTTATTATTGTATTTAAAACTATTGCCTCTTCTTACCAGTTTCAACAAAAAAAAAAAGCAAATGAAAAAAAGAAAAGAAAAACACGCAAGGGTACTTAAAATAAAGCAAAATTTTTCATTGATTAACATTTTAATTCAACTAGCTCTTAATATATTAAGATTTAAAAATCGTGAAAAGCGCAGTAGCCCACTAAGTGGTCACATAGCTAACACTCTGGAATGTTGGGAAGCGGGTTTTTGCAACGACGTAACGTGTAACAATTTGCTGTAATATTTCACTTGTTTTCCATTTTATTTCTGAAACGTAAAAACTTACCTCCCAAAAGTGTCTGAAAGTGTCTGAAAGTGTCCGAAAGTGTCTTAAACGGTCCAAAAATAAGCTAAAACTAAAAGGGTCTAATCTTATCAATTCGTACTTACTGCAATGTTTGTGATCTTAAAACGTTTTAATTAACGAGTATATGATAATTTCCTCTGAAATGTTAATTTCAAACATATTTCATAAAAATGTTTTATTTGTAACTCAAAGGAATGTTATTAAATATGTGATATTAAGCGCATAATTTTTTTTTAACCGCATAGTAAGTTTTACGTGATATTTTATCAAAAATTGATTTTTAAATCTTAGATTTAAAACAATAAACTGAAGATTAAATGCAAGCATTTAATTTTCTAAAACTTGTTCAATGTCTTTCTTTATTTCATAGTTTTAATATATTACATTCTCCTACTTCATTAAACAAAAACTGTAGTAACTTGATGGTTTTTAGACACAAATTTTTGGCATTTTCTAAAGTAAATTGGTGGTAATTTAGTTTTACATCATGAAATGGCACCATAGTCAAGAGAAGAAAATCCGCACAAAGCTATAAAAGAATCTCAAACAAATATGTAGTTTTTCCTAAGTTGAAAACTGTCATTTATTACCTTTAAGACAATTCTTGCACTATATTTTTAACACTTTCATTTTGCACACATGCGTAAATATAGAAGAATTTGATTACAACTATGAAATAAATATGTAAACATATGCATTCAAATTGAAAGTTTTGATCAAGAATTTAATCTTTTTTGTAACTAGATTAAAATCAGCTGCATAAATAAGTTGAATGTTCACATGGAATAAATATTTAACACAAAATATTATTTTGACATTTTTAATTCTGTTTTTGATATTTTCTGACATAGTAAATTTTCTCTAAAAATATAATTTTGGACAATTTTGGACACAAGAGTTTTTGGACAGGACGGTAAAAACCATGGTTTTACCAAAGTGTCCCAAAACTTCCCAACGCTGGTTCTCAAGTGCCAGCTTTACAATGCTACATACACAGATTCGCCATGGTTTCCAGTGCTTAACATTCGATACCTGAATCCGCATGCCCACAAATCATGAACATTGCTCCAGAACTTGGTTCGGTTACCCAACAATGGTTGGTCAGAGAAACCTTTGAATACTGAGCTCATTTCGAAGGTGGAAAATGAGATTTGTCGTTGCAAGAGATCAAAAATAAACCTGGACTGCATCTTTTACTGAACTCAAGTGTCAAATCAGTTGTTGAAATGAAAGAACAAAATGTCGCAAAATTTGTTAGTGTCTGTATTTTGCAAACTTAATTATGACAGCTATACTTAATGTGTGAGAAGTGCAAATTATTAAAAAGTAAATTGACCGAAAGGTACTGTCTGGCTCTCAAAAAAAAAAAAAAAAAAAAAGAAAAGAAACAAGTAATTGTAGTCAGAAAAGATGATAATCTATTGAGAGCCTGACCGTAATCCTAATAGCGGGGGCTCCCGATGCGACGTCACAGGAGTCCTTAGTGATCTCCCAAAATAACTTTTCTGGCAAATTTTATTGACGATTCGGTAGAATTTGGAGTTCCATTGGGCAAAATTTTCAGCATTTGGCGAAATTTGAAGTTCTATTTGGCAAAATTATCATCATTTGACGAAACATGGAGCTCCATTCGGCAAAATTATCATCATTCGGCATAATTTGGAGCTCTATTCGGAAAACTGAGAATTTCCGCCCTTCCAAAAATTTAACTTCGGGTCGCTCCTGCCTAATACTCAGTCTATATTACTTTTAAACTCTGTTCTTAACTCATGGTTTATTTCATCGTTTGTTTTTAAACTTCGGGTTAGAGTAGATGGTGATTACAACGGTAAATAATTAAAGTTTCATCATTCTAATTTTTCGTTTGATTTCAAGAAAATGAACTGATATAGTGTCAGTTGGGGTGGATGGAAACATCATTTCAAGGTTTGAACTTTAGGTTCTCTCCTTTCTTCGGAAGGAGCTAAGAGATGCAATTTCTAGCATTGCTTCCCTTTTTGCGAGTAACTGCCCGAAAAGTTTGACTTTATTACTCTCTGTAAGGGAATGAAATTTTGTATCCATTTGCGCCAGCGTTTTTTCATTTATCCCAAAGATGAAGAGGTAAAGAGCAAAAAAAATTTCCTTCCCTTTGAGGCTGATGTAGGCAATCAATTTAGAAGCTTAAGAAGTTTTACAGCAACGATACTCAATTTGCGACCCATAAATTGCAAGCAATCTGCTGAATGCTTCAAATTTAGGAAGAAAAATCGTAAAAGACATTAATTTTGCTCTAAAATTTGTGTAAAACAGGAACAAAAGTATGTATTTTACATAAAGTTACATCAAAATCAAATTTTTCAAAAGAATACTGAGATAAAGGGAAACAACGGCAAGCTCAGTTGTTTCCATTTATCTCAGAGTAAGGTATTTATGTGGTAAACAGCTAAATTGCACTGCAACAATATTAGGTAAGGTAAAATTTACAACTAAGTGTTTTTAGTAATCTTCTGCATGACAAATAAAGTTAACTGAAGCCTGTTGCTTCGCATTTGAAAAAAAAAAATGTAAGAGCGCTAAACTTTGCTAGATAACTTTAAGGAGTGTCATCTTTAAACATTGACGTCTGCACAGTGATTTGGAAACGTGAGGAACTCCTATAATATCCTCTTTATGTTGCCTAGTCTTCATTATAAAATTGGTGATTTCAAGAATCTCCATCAGTGTGAAAAGTTGAGTTCATTTTGACTCGCCCCAACTGATACTGGCATTAAAAAAATTGTACTGTCAATCAAATAATAGCTTATTTCAGGAATCTTCACTAGTGTGGTAAGTTAAGTTTGTTTCAATTCACCCCAGCTGACGCTACCATTAATAAATCCTATAGTCAACTAAATGATAGGTTACTTCAAGAATCTTTACCAGCGTGATATATTGAGTTCGTTTCAACTCAACGCAAACTGACGCTACCATTAAAAATTCCAACTGTCAACCTAATAATAAGTTACTTAAAGAATCTTCACCTGTGTGATAATTTGAATTTGTTTCAACTCAACGCAATTCATGCTAAAATTAAAAAAAAAGTCGTCTAGCAATTATTTACACACCAGTAAACATAACTGATGCCATTTTTGTACGAAAAAAAAAAAGCTTAGGGAGTTTAAAGTTAAAAAAATGTCATTGAAAAAAATCTTCATTATAGTTGAAGTTAGTTTTAGCCAAATAATTAAGAATCTTACTAATTTTCTACCAGAGACAAAAACGATCAACTGTAATTGAAAATATAGTGACTATGGCTTCGAAATTGGAAGAAAAGTTAGTAACAGTTAACTAAAAAGAAGCAGAAGAATAGTTATATGCTCAGAATTCGGAGATAATATTAGTAGGAAAGTTTTTTTCAGGGATAATTTTTTTCTTAAATGTCCTTTAATGCATCATTTCAGATTTAATTTAAATGCATCTCCGAATTTTCTAGTTAAACGACTAAACAAAGAAAGTAATGACAATTTGACAAGTCTTACTAGAATGGAAATTTCATTAAGTTATTCAGAATATATTCCGTGTTAGCGCTTCATTTTTTTCATTAAGATCATTTTATTAATTAAGTTATACAAAAAAAAAATGTAAAAAATGAAGTAGTAGGTGTCTGTTTTGTATGAAGTACTAGCCGATTTTAATTATTAAATTATTTTGTTTTTATTATATTACTGGAGTTATATATATATATATATATATATATATATATATATCATTTAAAGCAAAATCGAGGAAAAAAATAGAATGAAAAATTACATCTTTGGATTTCCAAGTTAAGAAAAGTTTTGGTTTTTACATCATAGACATTTACTTGTTTTGATCTTTGTTGTTTTTACATTTTTTTTCTTTTGTGCTTGTTTTTTCTAATTTAGTTGGCCTAAGGCATTTCATTTATTGACAAACATATTATTTTATTTTTTCAGTATATTAAGGCTATGTACTTACAGATGAGCAAAGAAAAAAAATCGTTAATATTTTGAGATTAAAAGATAAAAATTCACTCCTTATGGTTCCGAAAATTGTTCGTCACCGCATACTGTTTGGATGGTTCATACGGTGGCAAGCATTCCTTAAGGTGACAATGACAGAGAACATACCATGGATAATATGTTAGTAGATTCGAGCATAAGTAGCAGTAGTACTCATGAATCTGCAAGATTTTTGGACTACAAAAAAGCTTCCGTGTACAAATTAATGCTCATGACAGGTTGTGCTTGAATTAAGAATGCTTTTATATGATGAGCAAATTTATGTCGATTTCGGCTTCGCTTTCAAAGGAGCTTGCAGTTCAGTACGTAAAAACATCAACCACTTCATCAGTTATAATAGCATTGTCAAGTACGAAAAATTTTGGTGTGCGTTTACTGCCTGTTTTTTGCTGATTCTCTTTTCTGTAATGCCGAATACCTTTTTACGTAAGAACCTTCTCCAGCGGAAAGTTACTCCGAAAAGAACACCTAATCAACTTATTATTATGAGTGAGTGGCAACACACTAAGTAAGGCGGGTAAGAACTAGGCAGAACTATGCTGCCGTGTGCAAGTAAACGGCAGTATCTACAAAAATGAGTTTTTGAGATATTTGAAGAAACGCGTTTTTGATTTCCCACGAACATCAATAAAATATTGAAATTTGATTTTAGGCCATTCTATACGTTTATATCGAAGTATTTTTTGGACAGTTTGTTTCATTTTGATTTTGCAATCAAAATTTTAATTAAAGCAGATACTGCCGTTTACCCGCTCTTCGCAGCAGTAATTTTCATGCACCTTTTCCTGGTAACCAGCAGTAACTGCACAATGTACTGTTAAATGACCAATAATTACGAATTCAACATAATACGGAGTAGATATGTCATTACGAAGTATATTTATTGCACTGTGAAAAATATATTTTATTTAAAAAAATAAATAATGCTGTGTATACACTTGACATAAATTTAATATAAATAAATGAAATGTAATATAAAAATAAAATAAAAATTTATTTTTTTACACAAATGTTTTTATGCCAATATTAAAATGAATTAATGAATATAAATGTATATATATATATATATATATACATATATATATATATATATATATATATATATATATATATATATATATATATATATATATATATATATTATATATATATATATATATATATATATATATATATATACATATATATATATATATATATATATATATATTATATATATATATATATATATATATATATATATATATATATATATATATATATATATATATATACATATATATATATATATATATATATATATATATATATATATATATATATATATATATATATATATATATATATATATATATATATATATATATATATATATATATATATATATATATATATATTTGATAGCAATATAAGGATTGAACTAGAACGTTTAGTTTTGGTTAGTTTTAGTTAATAGTTTTTTGAATCCTTATCAAAAAACTGTATTGATAGTTTGAATCATAGTTTTTTCAATCCTTATCAATATAGTTTCGATCCTTATCAAAACTATATTGATAAGGATCATGGGCATATTATTACAGGAGATTTGGAAATAATTCAAGATGAATCATTAAAAAACTTGATGTAAAAGGGTTCGAAATATCGACCGCAGAGTCACATAAGTAAAAGAACGATTAAAAAAGTATTTTGCAAAGATTGGATATTTTCATATTAAAACTTGCTTATAAATACAATTGGCCAACTGAAGGCTTTTTAGAATGGAAGAAAAATATTTTGGATGAATTTAGTTATTGCTATAATCTTCAGGAGATTCAGAACAACAACATAATTGACAAAAATCTTAAAAAAAGTATAGAGGACCTAAAAAATAGTTTTATTATAAACACAGTTGATAAAGCGGCAAATAATTTTGCCATCATGTGCAAATTTTTTTATAAACTTATGCTTCAGAAGGAATATACGAATATCAATACATACAAAAAAGTCACAGAAGCTGAGTCCAGTTTAAAGAAAAGAATCCTAGCCTTCGACCAAATTCTAAACACACGGCATCTCAATTTCAATTTTCCTTTACTGTTTATAACGGTTAAGTTTCATAAAAATCCAATAAAGTTCAGATTCGTTACTAGTGGAACATACTCCTACAATAATCAAGCAGGTTACATTTTTTTCGAAAATTAAAAAAATATCTTGGTCAAAATTGAAGAAGAAAAAAGTTTTATAATTCTGAATAACCAGAAAGTTCTGGATTTCAGAAACAGTGGTAAATACCATATTCATAGTATTAATACTTTTGACTTTGAAAATTTTTTCACTAACATTCCCCACAAACTCATAGACGATGTTTCAAATAGACTTTTCGACAGATATGAAAAACACATCAATTTAGAAAAACACTCTTGGATTAACCTTGTTAAATTTTGTATTTTTGAGAATTACTTATACAATGGTTTCAATTTCTACAGACAGATCAATGGAATACCGATGGGCACATCTTTTTCTAGTGCATTTGCAAACCTATTTTTGCATTTTTATGAATCTATTTTTTTAATAAACAACAATACAGAAGCATTTAGATATATTGATGACATTATTATTTTTAATAACAATGATTTTCACAATTTACACAAAGAAATTTACCCAAATGAACTACTGCTGAAACAAACAAATAAGGATGAGTCAGTTAATTTCCTTGATCTCAATATTCAACTGAATAATAAAGTTCCCAGTATAGCTTTGTATGATAAACGTCAGATCACTTTAAAATCAAAACGTCAAAACGTTTTTATTTTAAAGTGTATTCTTTAATTCATTTTCACAGTTGTGTCAGTAGAAAAGTGTTCAAAAATATAATCATTTTACAAATTATTAGATATAAAAAAATATGAATAATAAAACAAATCTGAAAACAGCGATTCGAATTTTAACTGCTACCCTAACTGAAAACCAATATCCGGAGCATCTTAGAAAGCATTTCATTTGCAGTCTTGTGGAGGACTAGCGATAGTCAATTGTCAGTTCCTTAATTTTTCTGTTCCATGAATTTGATGGTTGTACGTTCTTTCTTTTGATTTTGAGTTCAGGTATGAATTTTGTTTCTCTTGTGGTTTAAATGTTGTTCTATTTTCTTTATATAAATCTTGTAGCTTAAATATTGTTCTATTTTCTTTAGATAAAACTTGTATTTTTCGTTTCTGAAAGGTTCAATGTTTGTATTTCATGTCATGCTGATATTCTGGACTTTCAGTAACCCAATTGCTTGGTTTGTGGATGTCGGGGACTAGTGCTGCTTTTTTAGGCAAATTTCGCCAGCAGCACTCACGAAACATCTCATGGGTTTTCCCTACCCTTGGGGAGTACCCCCTGATGAGGCCCCAGGGTATTTTGAGATTTTTTCATTTTTTCCTTCTTTTAAAAGAGTTTTTCCTTCTTGTTCAATCCTTATATTGCTATCAAATATGTTGTCAACCAGTATCATAGAGCAGCCTGTGGCGCCTGTTGAACTGAGTAGTGAAGTTCATTTTGGTTGACTTGTCCAGATTATAAATACAATATATGATGGTGTTTCTATATATATATATATATATATATATATATATATTGGTTATAAATTTAAATATATTATTAAAGAGGACATAATTTAAATAGGGTATCCACATACATCCACTTGATATAAATTTAATCCAAAACACATTTACGCACCTCCTCAGATACCAGATATACTTGCTGATTTAAACAATCCTTGCTACAACGAACTCATTTTTGTGTTTTACCTTTTTAAACACTGAGTAGAAAAAAAACTTCAGAGGATTTTATTTATTTTTTTGCGCATCTACTAAATCTTCTGTTATGTTTCTTCTTAATTGAAATTCCTCAAAATCGCGGACGAAGGGGGGGGGGGGGGGGGGGTGCAGACATAGAAGTCTTCAGATGAAAATTATTTTTTAGGAAATCAAATTCCTTGAACTGATTATCTTCATGATCCACTTTGTAAAAGAGATTCCGGGAACCTCGGCGAAACTCAACTTCGACGATGTCCTCTATGTACGGTCTTGACATGGATTTCAGTTTCCACTGAGATTGTCCTGCAGGGAAACCACGGAAGTCATCTGTAGTCATGCTGATGACAGTCAAATTTGTTGTTGTTGGAGGAAGCCACAACATGTTCAAAATCGAGAAAATCAAATACATTTACTCAAAATTTAAATACTGACAACGAATGGTCGACAAGGCATATGTGTTGATTGCTTAAACAGCATTGTCGGAAACTCTTTAATGTTCCTACGTTGTCACTTGGCAACTGGAAGATTCTTTAGGCATTTTTAAAACTACGACAAATCGCTTAATGTTCCGTACTTTGCAATAAAGCAATAAATATCCATGAAAATTTAGGCGAAAGAAATGCTTCGTGTGTTAACAATTGCTCTCATCGAACTACTAAAAGTGCAGCAGCTTAGTATATATAAAAAATTGTGAAAAATATCGTCTGCGACAGAACAAAACAAATGGAACAGAATCGTTCTGTTGCTACACGTTTATTTATCGTCTGCCAAGCATTACTTGTATTTACTTGTATATTATCTTCTATAACTGTACATTAGCAAAAAATAAATTTTGTTTTATTGTTTTTAGAACACGGATATAAAGAATCAAAGATTTAAAAAAAAAAAATGTTTGAGGGCTGTGAAATTACAAAAAGTTTTCTTCGACTTAATTTGAAATAAAGTATGATTATTTTCCCCAAGTATCTCTTTCGCTCAAGGACGAGAGACGGTAATTCCCAAATTTTGCCGAAAGATAAAATACGACCTGGCACGCATACCTACATCTAATGAGAAGCGACTAGGAATCATTTTAAAAAATGCAATATTTTCTCTAAATTTGCCAAATCAAGGAAATTTTTGAGAAGTCACACAATGACCTCTCATCGGGGCGTTACTGCTTGCGCTTAGTTGAGCTAAAAAGAAATCGCTAAAACCGTTTATGCGTCTTGGTTCAAGTTTTGGCGGCGATTCATTTATGTTCCATTCTCCGGACAATGGTTATGAGCAGGTATAGAGCAGTAAGTACATATTGCTGATTACCTGCATAATGTAGAGCAATAATATCAGTTACTGCTAATCACCACTGATAAAAAAATGCTTTTATTTAGCGCTAACCAAATAAACATGTTTGCACCATAAAACTGAAGAAACATAGATTTGAAAAACTGCAAAAAAAAAAAAAAAAAAAAAAAAAGAAAAGGAAAAAATTGCAGTTACTGCCATTTATCCTCCCATGGCAGAACGATCATGGGCAAAAAATTTCATGAAAATCAAAAAATTTGCAGTTACTGCCGTTTGCCTGCCCACGGGAGAAAGTTTCCGTTCTTCCGTGTACAGGTAAAGAGCAGTAAGTGCATTCTACCAATTACCTGCAAAATGTAGTGACAAAAGCAGTTATTGCCGTTTACCAGACCACGGGAGAAAGTTTTCGTTCTTCCGTGGGCAGGTAAAGAGCAGTAAGTACATACTGCCGACTTCCCGCAAAATGTTCGTAAAAAAGCAGTTACTGCTAATTACCACTGATAAAAAAATGCTTTTTTTTTCTGCGGCAGCCAAATAAAAATGTTTGTACCATAAAACTATAGTAATTAAGATTTCAAAAATGCAAAAAAATGAAAATCGAAAAATCTGCAGTTACTGCCGTTTACCTGCACACGGCAGTATGTACGACCACATTGTTGAACGGGGTTCTTTAAGTACGGCAATACGGCATGACAGTAAGTTTGTCTTTATTTGTGTTCATGTGAATTTGTAAATCATTCATGTACATTTTTGCAAATAAATAGCCTCAATAGTTTTTGCTCCTGAACTTTGAATATACGACACAACAATCTAACTACGCAGAACACTTGCACATGGGTTGCGTTGAATTTTCATGAGTACACGAGCAAGAAACAATAGCATTGCCAACAGCAAGTGATTAAGGTGTGGGTTTACTGCTTGTTTCCATGCTGACTTCCTCTGTTTGATAAGCTCTGCTTAAAGCCTGTATACGCAAATCACTCGCACATGAGTTGTGCTGTAGTCTCGAAAATTGGGCCTAATGTGCACCGAAAAGGTCTCAAGTTTCTGAAAATGTCGAGTTCTTTGAAACACTGCTACAGGTCTTACAAGAAAGGTTTTTTCCGTTTTGCCAGAATGTGGCCGAGTTTTTGAGGAACTACTAAATTCAATCGTCATGAGTACATGAATAAGTCTAATGTGCTCTCACTTTGTGACATTTTGGTGTGGTTCACTGTTGGTGATATGTAACGCACTTTATTGATGAGGGAAACTTGTACCTTGGACCACTGCTAAAACTTTTTGGTTTTCAAAAAAAGAATGTGTGATTTTTATGGTTTTTAGTTATTAAAACTTAACTTCAAGCCTTTTTGCATAAGTAAAAAAAAGATTTCGCATTATAAAAAAATATTTTTCTATTTTTGTATATTTTTTACAAATTTTATGTAATTTGGTCCATGGTACATGATGCTCGTGTACCTTGAGACAGACCTCTTGTACTTGCTTAACTGCATAACTTACGTTGTATTCAAGTTTATTGGACCCACTTTCATTAAACTTTCTTAAATGTCTAGTAATGGTTGACCTTCTCACGTTGAATACTTTTTCGGCCTCTTTAAAAGTCTTTTTTTTTGTCAGGAGCATTACTTCTTACTGCTTCAATAGCATTTTGCAATGCTTCAACATCTACTGGATTCCAGTTTTACTTCGACGCATGATGAAATCCTACCTAAAAAAAAAACAATCACCACAACCAATTGTACCTATAGTACCTTGATCCAGTGGTTCAAAGTACAAGATGGAGCTTGGTTTCAAGGTACACGAGGGCTACTCTAACCTAACAGCTACGTAAAAAGTAAAGACTAAATGTTGAATACACTTACAGAGTAAGATAGGCAATAGATATAATGGTCAATCAGTTGGTTAACACTAGTCTTTAAAAGTCCAATTTCATTTTAGTAACACTGGAATTATTTATTTTTGTTTGCACAAATCACAAAACAATCACTGCCTACATAAAAGCTGGAGTTTCAACCTACAACTCAGTCTGGCAGGTGGAGAGACTGTCATGACTGACCTAGTACCGTGATTCCTCACTAGGTAAAAGCGCTAAGCTGATTAGTGTGTATGGCGCAAGGTACACCATGGTCAAGGTACAATAGTCTCCCCTACATCTATTGAAACTCGATTGTTCGGAAAAAGAACCGCAGAAAAAAAAAGCGTTTCAACCAGAAAAGAAGTTGCTATGGAACACTAAGAAGAAATTTCGAACTCATGCTTAACAACGGTTAGGAAAGTTACTGCATCACGACGCGAAAAATAGAGTACAGGTAAAAAACATACTTTCAATCTACTTTCATCTACTTTCAAGTCCTATCGAGATGAAAAAGGCAATCTATAAAGAAAAAAAAAGAGGATTAATTAGTAAAGATGTGCAGAAAAATATAAATTTATATTCAGGTGAAAAATGGAAAATACGAGGATAAAGGTTAAGTGATAACAAATTATTTTGCTTCACATGCAGATCAAAGTTGAATTATAACAAAAAAAAAATAAATAAATAAAATAAAATAAAGTAAAAAAAATAAGTAGTCGAATGATGATATTGAAAATAAACTGCTAAAAAACTTTTAAAACCCAAATTCTTAACGTATCGTATTACAAAAAATCTTTTCATAGTTATGATTTTGCAAGTATTTTTGTATTAAAGTGAAAGGACAAATTTCAGCAGAAAAGAATTCGTTTCTTTTTTATTAGCCACGAAAGTTTACAGAAGAGAGAGAGCATATCTTACCGTTAGAGGTTGCGACTCATTTGCCGTTTTTTTCGTCAAACTGGTCAAAACAAAGTACTCAGTGTCCCGTGCATCGTACGCCAAAATCAATGTTGCTGAAATTTGAAATTTAATGTTTAGTTTTTAAATAAAGCATTCCATTAAATAAGACTAATAGTTACATAAAATGAAAACAGTTTCACCAAAAAAAGAAGTATATACCATTCAATATAAAAAATTTCGATAAGGCAGAAGATCTATGCCCCAACAACCTTTATTAAAGTTCATTGCCTAAGACTTCTGTTGAATAACTGTTAAATCTATTTAAGCCTTGCCATTTTAGTCAGACATTAACAAGCACTAGGAGCTGAACGTAAGTACATAATACCTTGAGGGGGGGGGGGACATCAAACAAGGAATTTATTTCGTTACAGAAACCAAAGGAGATGTTAGCTGCCAAGTCTAGACTTCCAATTTGCTGTAATGCTTATTACATTTAATTTATACGAAAAACTCAGAAGTATTACATAACCTGAAATTCACTGGCTAATTTCCAGCAGCAAAAAAAAAAAAAAAAAAAAAAAATTACTACACAACAACTGAAGTGGAACAATAGAAGGGAATTATGTATCGTTCGGTACATCAATTCCTGTTGTAATGAAGATATCTTGTCACATTCAAACAATATTCCTGTCGTTCTGATATAACATTTGATCCACATTACAGGAACGATTCATCCACATTATTTCAATGATAATTACTCTATTCTCAATTGCTAGTAAATGCTTTCCAATATGCTACTATGAGAAGCATTACTTCCTCATTCATACATGTACATAAATTTCCCTACAAATTTATTCGACGAAAATGTATCTAATTTTCAATTACGCAATACCGTCGAGCATTTATTTTCTCTAAATTATTCTGTAGAGATTGTGAATGTGTGAGTGAAATTGCAAGGGTGAAACAGATCTAAAAGTAATTCAAAAGTCGTCTTCGAATATTAATTTGAATCAAGGCTAAAATCGATCGAACAGTTTTATAGATCTTCTGACAGACTCAAATTTTATAAACAGTGGCTCCCAAAAGTATTCGTACTGTCTAACCACGGATTGTATGGAAAGGCAAACATCCGGTTTACACGCGGAAATGGAAGCATCTATTTGTTTTCAGGGATGTCAGATTTTGCAGATGTATGTTAGCCTCTAAATTAAGCAGAGTCTCATTTAAATGAGCGAAATACGCGCATAAAATTTTTATTTTCCCCCCTCACTCAGATGGAGTCGCCTTAACTGGATGTTTGCCAATTCCATACAATCCGTAATCAAACAGTACACTTACTATTTTCAATGAAATACGCACATATTCATCGGTTAAAATTAATATTTTGGAATATGTATTTAAATAAAAGGTCTATGCTCTATTTATAAAAAAAACTATGAAAAATTTTAATAACACGATAAAACTTGATTTTTAAGAAATCAATAATCAAAAAGTGCCAGAAAAAAAAAACATACATAATAAGTTTAACTGATTAACAGAACAATTTTTTACCTTCATATTCGATCGTTTTCGATTTTAATCGAATTTTAAAAAGTTGAGTTACTTTGTTTTCCAAAAATTTACCAAAAATTACTGAGGGAAAGAAAAAAAACAAAAGAATTAGAAATACATATATAATTTCCACCTGCAGTAGAAATTCAAACCTCTGGTGACCTTGCAGTGATACTGTTTACTTTCTAAAAGAGAGAAAAAGTCAAAATATCAATAACATTTGAGTAAACCGACTTCGGTGAAACAATGTTTCGATTAAAAGTGGTCCATATAATCGAGCTTTTACTGCACAATTTTTTAAAGTAAAATTCACAAATGTTTAAATATTCTAAAGAATCTAAAACATCTGCTGATTGAGTCGTATTAAGCATAGAAGCTTTTATGTAAGCTTAATACGACTTTCTTTCCAGCTTAACTTCTAAGACAAATGATTGAACACGTAAATTAATCATTTGTCAAAATCTATTGAATTCTAAGACATGTAATTGCCCTGTCAATGAGAACAATTACGCAACTAAACTATGCCAATGTCACAATGTATCAACAATGGAATTCTCTTCTGGAAGTGTGGAGTCAAAAAATAATTTTCTCATTTTGGCGGAGTTAAGATGTTTTAGGCTTTCTTCAAGAAACCAGCCATTATTTTTATAGCAATTTGTAACTCCAATAAACTATAGGGGGCGCTGCAGCCACTGTCTAATGGCGGATGAAAAAGGTAAAACCAACACACGCCGTAACTTATAACTTGCTTTGAGGCTTAGTGAATGACAGTTATTTTCCATCGTGTTTGTGGGAAGTTTTTTTTTCTTTTCTTCTAAAATTACATTACATCATAAACTGTCTGAAGCCTGTAATTTACCCTTAAGAAAATGGAATGTTTTACCTTTTTCTTTAGTGTTGTTAATCACCGCAAGGTAGCGTATTCGAGCTCTGGAATTGCGAATTGCACAGTTAAAAGCCAAAGTTAATTTTTCGTGAGCGTGGATGGTCTTAAAATCCTTAAAGTATTTAAAGTACGAATTTAGGCGTTAGAAACACAATTTAACGCAGGGCCATTAATGTGATTTTACATTAATTGATAACTGTATGAAATTATGTAAGTACATTAGGTTATTTTACAGTAAACTTACGATTATCCATGGAATAGGGTGGCACTATAACCGCGGATAAGCGAAACCAGTGGATAATCCAAATAATAGATGGGAAAAGATACTAGTGCATATAATAGGTAAAAAGTATAAATAACACTCACACATACATTTAAATTACAGCTAAAAACGATAAAATTGAATGTAAAAAATACAGGTACAGTGAAACATGTGTATAACACGCGATACGGTTTATAACAATAAACCTGTCTATAACGATATTTTCCTTGGTCCCAGCAAAATGTCTGTATGAATAATCAAACTGTCTAGTACGATAACCTGTCCATAACAATATTTTTTTTAGGTCCCAACAATATTGTTGTAGACAGGTTTTACTGTATAAATATTGTTACGCGTTCGATGCAACTTCACGAAATTCTTTAAATGACGACACAATTCTTGAGAAAGAAACACAGCAGATTTATTTACAACTATGTACAAGAAATATCCTTAGCAACTGCTAAATTAACCATAGCAATAAGGCAAATATCAATTAACACCGTAAACTCAATGATAGCACACGTATTTACATCCAAATACGGAAAAACACAGCGCAAAAGCTAATACACATAGAGCTAAATACATGCTCTCAGAGCAACGGCTCAGTCGAGACTGACTTTTTATCACGCGCGGAGGTTATTTATAAATCCTGGAGAAGTTTCGACAAAATTCGAAATGCTTCTCGATGTTTTCTTTTTATTCCATTCGTAAATCTTATCGTTCAGAGATGGAGGGTCCGTATACTTCAGTTGAATGTTATGGGCTGTATGTACACTACAAGAAACTATTTACAATTTACGTTACTAAGACTATTTTAGATGAAAGATAATGGAATAAGCGCCAAATTTAGCCAGATTGCAACAAATTAATCATAAAAATAATTACTATTTACAGAACTTGTAACAATATATATGCTAAAGCTAAAAACGAACAATAAGACAATCATAAGTTTCAAAAACATTCAATGACTATAATATTAGTACATATTTAAAATTTTTACAAAAAAATGTTGGATAGTTGTAAATTATCAGTGTTAAAAAAATGTTAAAGGACCCACACACGCATAATCTGACTGCTGGTAATCGAGAGTTTACAGTACATAAATTATATAATTCATATAAACGTGGTAATTAAAAGAGAGTTACACTGTTTGTTCAGAGAGTCTGTAAATCTTGTTTGCTGTGAGTAAATAATAGCCGTAACAAAAATAATGCAATTGGTTGAATCCAAAATTGTGAAAAAACTGCCTTTTAACAAGTTTTGGAAGTATACGAGAACTCATGATTGTGCGAGGGATAAGGATTGTACAAAAGACGTACACAATATTTTTCCCAGGACTTAATTAACAGCTACAAAATATATTGTTGAGTAAGGGATGGGTGTCTCTACGGCAAGTAGTGATCGCAAGAAAAGTTTACTTGACGATTAAGTTTGAAATTCTGTGTGCGAGTTTTTTTCAAATAGGAAAGGAATATAGTTTTTGCAAGGGTATATTTTAAATATTTTTATCAGTTGAATTCATGTTATGCATTGTGAATACCAAGTAAAACCTATCATTTAAAGGTGCACTTAAAACCAGGCTTGGTCATTGAAAACAACGAGCATAATTCAATAAATTATCGTATAAGTCTTAACCTTACAATTTTAATGTGCACACAAAAACAGGCTTCGTTATATCAAACAGTGAGCTTAAATCAGTGGATTATTTTTGTGTTTAAACCTTGTAAAGTCAAATGCGCATCATCACCTTCAGCTAATTTGATAAAAACTTTATCATTGAAAATGTTGCCATGGTTCAGTGTCCTACTATACATACATTTAATCGTCGACTCTGCAATATCATTTGCATATTTTGGAGATGAAAAGTATTATTTAGGCATTTCTTTTTATAAGAAAATGTTGCAAAAAATTTTCATAAAGTGCAAACCTCCAAAAACAATTACTTTTCTGTTCTTGATTTTAGACATAACAGCTCAATAACTTTCGAATGCTATACTGTGCCTAACAAATTTAAATTTGTGGTTTTTTACCGATTACAGAGCAGTTGTGAAACGCTGCCTTCCAAGAGGACTATTTAGAATTGTTGCTTTGCGTTGCTGTCCTGGATAGGGAGGGAGGGGGGGATTAGGAACGTTGTCACATGGAAGTCGATTTTGTGTAACTTGGAACAGTAATTCCTCATTTATTCGTTCCTAAAAATCCGCAAAGTAGATATTAGAGCCTTAGCTTCCTCGTACAGGTCCACGAGACAAGTTATGGTCTTGTAAAGCTATGTACAGTACTGGCCAAATTATTAGACTACAGAGTTTTTTTTTGTTTTTTGTACACTATTTGTACTAAAATACTATTATACTATTTATTTTTACTTATAAAATACTATTTATTACTGTTAAAGTATAGTACATACTGTACACGGATTGTTACGTTATTTCAGCATAATTTAGTGTTTGCAGGTGGCAGCACTGTCTGCTTTGTTTATGTTATTTGTTTATTTACCTACCAGAAACATAACCTCAATCAGCTTAAACAGTTCACTAGTTCTTTTTATTAGTGTGTTCTGTTATATTTAAAGTTAGTTTTAGGTAATTAGTGAGTATGTGTATGTGAGTACATATAATAGTAAGTATAAACGATTTTTTACCTCCTTTTTTAAAAAGTTAAGAAATGGTACAAACCTTGTGAAAAGTATGCCAAAAAGACTTAAAATGCTCATCAAGAACAAGGGAAAGCATACTAAATATTAGATAATTATTTAACTGTTCGTTAATGTATCTATAGTTATGAAATCAATAAAGAATTTGCTTTTAAAACAGTCTTAGTCGAATAATTCGGCCAGCACTGTACACTATCTGGGATCAACATTGGAAATGTTCTTAGTCAAAAATACGCTGTTAAAACTGCGGGTTGCGTATGGCACGTTAAGGGTTAAATGATTGTAACTCCAGCGGCACTCTCTTAAGGGTTATATTTTTATTCGGAGAATCATTTCGGAGTAATGATATTAATAACTGAAAAGCAAAATAGAATTTTAGAGGAAAAGAAAAACCTTTCGTGCTTTGTACCAAATTTAAGTTAATTTGCAAGAAATTCTGCTCAATAGTTTTTGTTTTACGTCAAATAGAACCATTCACATCCACAAACATGCTTTCTCCTTTAATATTACAAAGTGAATATAAAGGAGATAAGAAACTATAAACACCTTTGTGCAGAAAAATTAAATTAAAAATAGAAACGCTTTTGTTATTTTTCATAATGAAGATAGCTTCACCATGTTTACGTATCTTAGAATGGAATTCAAAATGAAAAAAAAAAAAAAATCCTCCTTTCTTGCGAGACACATAATTATATTCCCCTGTATACTGTTTTTAAAAATTATTCTACTTCAAACTCTAGCAAAAGTGCATTTTTAAGTATGCTTTACTTTATGAAACACTGAATTAATTATAATGGAGTGGTTAAAAGAGCCAGCGAACACACTTATTTCGCTCTTTAAATTGTGAACAAAGAGATACTTTGATTTCCTTGAAATTAAAGAGAACTGTCAGTATTTCAAATGTGTGTGTGTGTGTGTGTGTGTGTGTGTGTGTGCGCTAAGTATTCGTTTTCGCGGAAACTTTTGTGAGACAAAACATTTACTTTTGAAAAATAATTTTTCCTCTTCATATCTCTATAGAGTATTAGTAAAATATTTCTAATTTTATTCTATTACCGCCCAGTTTCGTACATGAGATTCAGATTAAAAAAAAATAGGTTTCTGTACTTATATGTAAGGGCATTAGACATTGTACTTATTAAACTCGAAGTTAAAAAGAAAGTAAAGATGAAAGAGACGTTTCAACATCGAAAGGAAATTGTGCTCGTAATGTACGTTCTTTTATATCCTGCCGAGAAAAAAGTTCAGCGATAAAAGACGAAAGAAAACGTTTACAAAAATATTCGCCGACTAAGCTAAAAATAACTGGACTCTTTAGTAATAGAACTAAACAAGCCTTTTAATACGTTTTAAAGCAAATATTTATTCAAAATATGATACATTTAACTCAATATAACCTTTTTGAATGGTCAACCAATTCATTGATGGAATTTTTAAATCCGGTTTGGGAATGTTCTTTAGCACTTCTGTCATGTCTGCTTGAATGGCTGGAACATCATCGTAAAAAGTTCCTTTCATTGCAAGTTTCTGTTTTGGAGGCAGAAAATAGTTTCGTGTTTTTAATCCCCCTCCGTATTCACTTGATTTTTCAGCCCCCTCCGTATTCACTTGATTTTTCACCGCGTGACTACTCTCGGTTCCTGAAATTGAACACTGTAATGAGAGAAGTTTTTTACGCTGATGCTCCAGCCATTCAAGAAGCCATGACACAGGTGTAAAAGAACTTTCCCAAAACGGAATTTAAAAAGTCAATTTACAAACTAGTTGAATATTCAAAACATCGTGTAAAGTTAAATAAATCCTCTTTCGGATAAATATTAGCTTTTAAACATATGCTCTTATTTTAATTTATAATGCGCAATATTTTACTACATCTACGTTTATCTTATTCCTTCACTAAAAAGTAGTCGTAACTTGTATCAAAAGAAATGAATCAGGCTTCATAATTATCAGTAACATATTTGCGGATAAAACATAAAAATAAACTTTACGCTATTGCCTCATTGAAACAAATAAAAAGTATTGGTTTATCTCCTGTGTTACCGACATTTCAAATACCTTCCCCCTTTAAAAAATAAAAAGGTATGATTGAAACTGCAAAACAAGGGGGGGGGGATTTCATGTCGGCGAAAAAGGGAGGGACACCAAAATGTTTTAGTATTGCACCTCATAATAGGGTCATTCCGTACAAAATGAGAAAAATTCACAAAAAAAAAAAAAGTGGTGGCGGTATGGTAACAGATTTTTATGAAGTTTGGTATACAGGTTCCTTTAATGCCTATACATAAATATCTAAAATATTTTGGCTTAATATTTTTTATTTTAATAGTTCCAAGCTATTGAAAAATGGTCAAATTGAACAGCATTCTCATACAAACTAAAATTGTGCTACATTTGTGAAGGCTTGTATTTTATTAACTATTTAATGAAAACATTAGAGTTATACTGTTGCAATCTATGAAGTAGAACAATTCATCTGATATGAGTAAAATTTTCAAAATTATTACAGTTAACTTTTAAGCAAGTTTTAAAAGCTGAAAATATTTCAATTTTTTCATATAATTAAGCATTTTATTTTTTAAATTCATTCTTTAAGGAATGTATTAACTTTGCTTAAATTTATACAATAACATAATAACATGCTAAGTATCATAAAAGAAATACCTTAAATTTGAAGTTGCATTTTAATTCCTTTTTCTTCAAAATCAATTTTAAACTTAGTGTAATTTTGCAAAATTATGACTTTCCCCTTCACATAGGCACAAAAATTTAAATGAGGGAAAATTCAAACAACTTTGAAATTTTGCACGAATATAGAGCAGTATTTCTACTATTTGCTTGAAGAAACTCGAAATTGGTTTTCGATTTCTAAGCTTAAATTAAAATTCAGATCAATAGCATTTTCTTTGTGTTTTATGTGAAATTACAAGTTATCAAACTAGATAAATAACTAAATGATGCAAAATCAAGTATATTTAACATTTACAAAATGTACTGGTATCATGTGATTTATAAACAACAATTTGTGGATAAAATTCATATCTCAAGTAATAATAATAATAAAAACTTCAATAAATGCATCAAAAGAAATGTTTTTTTTTCTTTCTTTCTTTGCTCTCTAAGAAAAAATGTTTCAATCTGGCTGAAAATTCGTGGCTCATTTTTTGTTGGAAAATCCAGTTGAAGACATTAATGGTACTTTCATTAATATGTTTCAAGTAGTTTCAGACAAACATCATCTTTAATAGGTCATGTGTACTATGGTGACGGTCCATGCGGATTTAGCAGCTTAATAAAAAAATCATTAATCTGAATAGATATCGATGCATAAATCAATGAGTAGAAAAACATTACCTAGCCACAAATAATGGCTATGTATATGTAACAAACAAATGAAATTATTGATGTTGGATTTAGGCCTGATCTCTCAACGCATTCTCTTCAAACATATGATCTTCTCACTGATGATTGAGACAAATGTGAGACACGGAATTTAGGTGTTGAATTGTTAATTGAAATAAAACGATGATAATTTTATTTCTCCAAGACAGCTATGGGTACTTCAATAAATTATTATTGAGCCTTTCAAGATTGATAAATTTTACTCATGAGACAAAAAAAAAAAAAAAAAAAAAAAAAAAAAAAAAAACTGTTTGTGATTGTAGCTGGCAGAAGGAGAAAATATCATGCAGTTATAAATGGATTATTATATTGTCGTATGCATACTTGTTTTGATAGATAATAGTTTGATAGTTTTATCAATCTGCCATAATATGCATTTTTGCCATTGATAGTAGAAAGAAAAGTCATTTGCTTTCCATTGAAAATTAGATTCATTGTGACAAATGTTGTTTAACTGAAAATTTTTATTCTGGAAAGAAAAGCTATAACTAAAATAGACGAGTTTCGCTATCAAAGGAATCCTTTTGTTCCAAAGAACGTCGCAGCAGGATAGTTGAAATAAATGGGTGTACTTCGTTAAATATACTTATTCACGGATAAAACAAATTTCCTCAAACTCATAGCCCAATCTCAAATGCTATTGAGAATTAGACAAGATGGTCCTCTCTCTTAATCTTTAATCTCAGTACGTCTTTTTAGTCATGCTGTCATGATAGGTTTTCTAGAAACTTTCGAGTTATTTTTCCTACAGGAGAGGGAAATTCAACTTTCATTGGAACAATTATATTTAATTATGCATACTGGACTATTATATACTTCACAATAATTATATTCCAATTTCAGCAAGTGTTTCATAAGTCTTGCTAAACATACAATCAGTAGCCGTAACTAATGGAATTTTATGTTAGATTAAGTTACTCTAGTAACAAAAATACGCTGATTCCAATGATTAAAATTTAGTATTATTTAAAAGATACTTCAATACGTTATGTAAAAAAAAATGCGTAAATTAAGGGCATTCATTCCCTGATGTACAAACAAACATCTAAAATAGAGGAAAAAATTAAAATTTTGGAAATTTTTTATTTGTAAAATATGATTTCATCATCAAGGAATTCAAAAACAATTACTAAAATAGAGCAGATAGTTAGTTATAGATAGTTTTTCAATCTGAATCCTTTTTGCTGTTATTTTTTCTAGAACTAGAAGAGTGATTTGAAATCCAAAGTAAATTGGCAAGTTTTCAATCTTTGTTAATATCTCAGATTCAAAAAAAGCTCCGAATAAGTTTTACTTTAATCTTTCATAATAGAGATTTGTTTATAGAATGTGGAAATATTTATTTTTTAAGTGTACGTTTATAACTTACGGAGTTATTGAGTCTCAAACTGGCTACACACGAACTCTAAAAATTTAGACTTAGCGTCAGCATCAACTTCTAATTTCAATAACAAAGCAACAAAGAGTTTTTGAACTTCCATACTTTGCATTCATTCATAGATATGCATAATTTACCTAAATAAAAGTTTTCATTGAAATCTGTGACATGTCAGCCGCAGCTGATTTGCTCTTTTCGCGTGGAATGACCCAATATTAATAATATTAGATCACTTGTAGTTCCTAATGCAAAAGTTGTGTATAGGTAACTGAAGTACTTACGCATCTCATCATAGAGTATAAGTAGCATTTGAGTACCCATAATCCCTAAAAAAGAGTATTCGAGTACAAGTTTATTATAGGCGAATATCGGCATTCGGAACCAGTTGACACCAAATCCAGAATCTCAGTTTTTGCGTCAGGTTAGGGAAGAAATAGCTAATTCACTTCCAAACGTTGTCGATTTATGATACAATTTTATGTAAATACCTGTGTTATGCTGAAGTCTACCATCGTCAAACTAAGGGAAAAAAAAAGTTTGAAGGTAAAACCACCAATAGTTGACACTGCCTTAGTTGTTCACATTTCCAAAGTGTACTGAAAGGTGAGCAAGTGAGCATTGCAAATTTAAACGCCGATTTACGATTTTAATTATGAAACCGAAAATGTGTGGGCCGTGGTGGCCTGATCGGTAAGGCATCGTACTTGTGATCGGAGGGTTCCTGGTTCGATCCTAGCCGATCGAAGATCCACCATCTTCATTAAGAGTGACTGGGGGAAGTTAAATAAGTTCGTTGTCACAAAGTCCTCCAAGTGAACATCTGGGGCTGCAAGGCTAGAAGTTTTTCGGTTTCTGGTTTGGTGCTAAATTCTCGAACTGTCCATAGATGGTGCTGCCATCTATTGTGTTGTCTGTGTGAAATTGTACATCCCCCCAAAAATAGGCGCTCGATTAAACGGAAGCCGTACCTCTCTGCTTTAAAATTAGTAGCATTGCTGCTCGGGCTCGGGTTCCCGAGTGGCATGAGTAACAACAACACCGAAAATGTCTTTGTTTTCTCTCTTTTAAACAAAATTCTAAAGAGCAGTTCAAATTTTCAATACTCTTATCAGCTTTTTCTTTCTAACCGTCAACTACTAGCGCAGAGTCAATTGTTGGTGGTTTTATCATATACAGATTAAAATTGTTATAAGAATTATTTATAATTCTGTATCCATTTAAATATGTAAATGATTATTTTAACTTTTATGCAAAAAGAAATAACATAAATTACCTCTTAGATCCCAAAAGGAATACAAGTATACTCATTCTTTTAAACTGACAGCTTCGAAACACTTTAAATGCAAGAAGAAGTAGAATAAATAACTGGCTTCCTGTGCTCAAGGATTTATTACTGCTCAGTGACCGTTGCAGAACATCTTAATTAATCCCTCTGACTTAAAAGTTTATCAATCAAATATCCGTCCTCTGACGGAATAAAAGAATGTTTTAGGCTACTGAAATTAAGACTGATACTGGAGATAATGGTAAGAGAAATCCTTTCACGTAACTAATCATTTGGAAATGCAATAGGAAAGAGTTTCTTGAAGGAAAACGGAATAAGATGCTTTAAATAAATAATCTAATTCATTTGCTAATACAACTTTTAAAAATACTTGAATGAATTTTGAGATATTTAAAGCTTGAATTTTGAATATTTAGGAAATATGATCAGCTAAAAATAAAAAACATAATATCCGTCCACCACCAATTCAATACCCGACTAAAATATCATATTATTCGGTAAAGATATCATGGATTGAGCTTGCATATTAAACTATGAAATTGCTGTTCTTCCTACGGAAAACAAATATTAGTTCCATCCATTTCTTCTGTTTTGAAAGCTTTAAAAGATATTTTTGATTTTCAAGCTATCCCAATTTTCTGCGCTTCTACTCTCCAGTGTACAATATTGTGTTGAACTATTTATCCTAGTTAAATGTAAAATATGTAGCATAAATTGCTATTATAATTGCTATTTTTAGTCCACTCTTCAACAATAAAATACATCGTTTATCTTTTCTCTAGTATGTAAAATGCATTTGAGCACTTAACAAGACCTCGTTCTCTTAACCACGCGAGATTCGGAAACAATTAAATTAAGGAAGCATTTTCTTAAAATTTCTTAGTCAAACGTTCAGCGGGTCATATATCGATCTTCTTAATGCATAATCTTTAGCGGCTGCGAATACAAAAAAGGAAGTTTAGAAAAACAAAATGAATTCGTTTCTGACAAATTAAGGTTTTCAGAATCTAATAATTTATCCAGGTGCTTAATCAGTGCTTCTAAAAGTTTTTATAGTACATAACTATTAATCTGAATTTTTTTATTCATAAAAAAATCATTCAAAAAGAACGCTAAGGAATTTAAATTTATTTGCATCATAAACATGAAATCATTTTCCAAAAATTAAATGATATATGCAGCAAGATGTGTATGCAAATGTAATATTAAATTAAAGATACTGTAAAGCAGTGGTTCCCAACCTTTTTCACGTCGCGACCCCTTTTTCACCAACTAAACAACCCGCGACCCCCTACGTGTCCTCCATACAAAATTTACTATAGTCCCCCATGTGTCTGTGACTGTATCGTGCGTATGCGCACATAGCACATATTTTGCATAACGACTCAAGATGCTTGAGGTATTTTATTTAAGCTTAATGTTTTTTTTTCTACAATAATTGCAGAAATAAAAATTATGGTTTCGATTATGTTAAACGTACATTTCGGCACTTTCAAAATTTTTGCTTCTTAGCAGAGGCGAATGCAAGATTTTGTTTTCTGAAGAGCTGAGGTCATAAAAATCTTATATAGTCTCAGTGTCTCCAAATTTTATAGAAGCGAATGATTGCAATTTCTTTTAACAATGGCTTCAAGTCAAAAAATTGAAAGAAGGGCATTTGGAATACCCTCAATTTGTATCAAACATATATATAGAAAGAGAGCTCAAATTTGTACTTGGAGGGGTGGGGGAGGTGTTATTGCTATCGTATGAGCAGTAAAATTAAGATAATTGCGTAATCTAAACGGAGATAGAGAACCAAAAGCATAAATCTACAGTCGTAAGTTTAACATTCGGCGATGATTCTCCCCTGGAAATTGTTCGAAATTTTAGTTCTAAAATTGCAGTTTACACGATCCCTGGTGATGTTCGGAGGAGGAGAAGCTCAGGAACTTTTATAAATGGTTCAAACTCGGACATTGTTTTTGACATTTAACGTTTTTGAAGTCCTAAAAATGAAGTTTTAGATAATTTTTGACGATGGGGGGAGGGAGTTGGATTGGGGATGCACTCTAATTTTTTGAAAATGAAAATGATATGACCTAAATAAGCTCAGTTGTAGATTATCTTTGTTGAAGTTAAGGGAAGAAGAGGGGTTCGGGCAACCTTTCTCCGAAAAATTTTTGAATTTGAGTTTCAAAAGACCATTTTTGTAAACGTTAGGGAAAAGATTTGAGTTCAAAGCCTTTCCCCCTTCCCCCGCAATTTTTCCAGAATTGAAGCTCCCCCAAAAAATAAAATTTAGTCAAGTTTTAATGATGTGAGGGAAGAGAGGATTTTGTGTACTGCCAAAGACATTTTTCGAAATTCAAGTCCAAAACACAGAACAGAAGATTATCTTTGATGCCAAGGGTAAATATTCGGAGATCTTCACCCAGAATATTTTTTTAATTTAAGCCCAAAAAATTATTTTTTTTAATGATCTTTAATTATATGAAGGGGGCAGCAGGCGTTCCCCTGGAATTTGTTTCGAAATTAAAAACCCAAAAACCCATTTCTTGGCTATTTTTGATGAAGTGAGGGGACGGATTGAGGTACGGGGCTTTTCAGTGGAATATTTCCAAAATTAAGTCTTAAAAATCTAACTACAGGACATCTTTCTAGATACGTGTTGGGGTGTAGAGAATCTCTCACAGAATTTATTGGATATTGAAGTTCCAAAACAAAATTTTAGACGATTTTGGACAATGTTAGAAGGTGTTAATTCGGTACTTTTTCGCTGAAATTTTTAGAAATTGAAGCCCCTTAATCAAAGCTTAAGATGATCTTAGAGGACGTTAGGAGATCAGGTACTCTGACATGAGAGGGGGAAGGGGTGGGGGTTGCTAGAACCCCATAGCCGTTTTCCTGGATTCACTATTGCGTACAAGAATTGATGCTACTCTAAAATGATGCTATTTTCCCCATATGTATTTGAATTTTTCAACTATGCAATGATATATTTATAAATGAAGGGATAATGTCACGACCCCCCCCTAAGAAATGCTTCGCGACCCCCTTGGGGGTCGCGTCCCACAGGTTCAGAACCCCTGCTGTAAAGATTAAAACACTAAAAAAAAAGTAAAAACCGTATTTACTAGAACCGTATTTAGTAAAAAAGAGGAAATGAAAACGAAAAACAGATTTTAAATCACTTCATGTCGTAGCTTTTGGTATAAGATTTTTTTTTTGTTAGATATGAATTAAAGAATAATTATTGATGATTACTGTCACTTAGCGCTTTAAGTTTAATAATATAATTACGTACAGAAAACCTCCAACCCGAAATAAATTGCAAAAAAAAGCATATAGTGAGAGAAAGAAATATGATTTGACGAAAGATCATTCATAATTAGAGAAACTTTTAAAATGAAGTTTAGCACTTTGCTATACGTTTGAGAGTTAATTTTCTGAGCTTCTAAGAATTGATGTAATTAGTAATATATTTTTTGTGGTAATCATTTGGCAATTTTTGCAAATTGACCATCTTTGCCCCATGGTTGGCGTAAACCTCCCGTCAACGTACAACTTTAATCGGAAACAGGACAAGTTTTAAAAAAAATGATTCAAAAGATGAAGAAAACAAAAAATAAATGAGAAATAAATAAAACTATGCAAAAGCAAAGCAATACTTACATTGAGGATTGTATGGTTATAAACGGAAAAGTAATTTCAAGCACAAATCGTAGAACTGTCATCCTCTTTCTCACAATTTACTCAAGCATCATGGATCCATACTCTGTATTTAGAGTTGTGTATCATCTCCCATCTGTATATAGAATCACAATATAAGTCAGCACCAAAAATATAGGTTTCATCTTGTTCATCATCAGTTCAGTCGTCACATTTAACAGGTTTTTTTCCCAGGAAATATTGACTTTATTGTGTATAGATTTAGTATCGCCTTCAGCGTAGGAGTTTATTTTTCTCTCTTTTGTGTGGTCCTGGTAAATGGGAGTTTCCTTTTAGAGCTTTAGGCTATAATTTTCACTTTCTGTCCATCTTCTCTTTTCTCTCGCTTTCAGTCTTTATCTCCCTTTTACTCTTTCATTTTTCTTTCCTTTTTTTTTCTGTTTTAGCATTCACTTACCCTTTGCCCGTACATATGTATTATACATAAATCTATTTTTTCAGGCCTCATGGCATTTCATAACTTTTTTAATGTTATCGGGTAAAACAAAGCAAAATGCAATTTTGGTTTACTACAAAGCGCGAGAGCTTGCTCTGCAACAGATCGCAAAACAATTTTGGTGTTTTATGGCTCTAATGCAAGTTGAAATATTTTAATTAATACTGTGGATTCATGTACTTACTTACTAGGGTGGTTGGAAAAAATCGATTTCTTTATTTCGGATTTGAGTTGAATCTCAAAAGTTGTAGTTTGGTATCCTCAATCGGGGACAAATAATGAAAGAATTCTAAGTTGACATCTTTAATTCGCGCATGGTCCTGAAAGTTTGAAACTATATGCTGAAAATTGAATTTTTCAAAAAATAATTTAAAAAAAAAATGTATTTTTACTTCTTTTTACAAAAAAAAAAAAAAAAAAAGAAGTATTGTATTCACGAAAAAATTTTCACTCAAAAAGCGACCTTAATTTACATTTTGCTCACCCCCGAATGAATGTTGAAGTTTTTTTTTCGACTCGACCACACGTGGATAAGTGCCTAAGAACGCATAGACAAGCGAAATATCCCTTTTGACGATTCCCAAGTTAGTTACAACGACTTTTCTCGTGACGTCTGTATATACGTATGTATGTGCGTATGTGTGTATGTGCGTATGTGTGTATGTGCGTATGTGCGTATGTGTGTATGTGCGTATGTGTGTATGTTCGTATGTGTGTTTGTATGTCGCATAACTCAAGAACGGTATGTCCTAGAAAGTTCAAATTTGGTACGTAGACTCCTAGCGAAGTCTAGTTGTGCACCCCTCTATTTGGTTGCATTCGGGTGTTTTAAGGGGGTTTTTTGCTCCTTTTTTGGGAGGAAATCATTGTTAATTTCGATATACTCTCAAGTGGTGTTATAATTTGGCGGACACTTGGCGATATATCATTAGTCTTTTGGTCGCCAAGTTTTATCACCAACTTGGCGACAAAATTGCCTTTTTTTAAATCTGGTTTTAATTTGACCACTGTTGGTGATATTTAGAGAGTAAACTTTTGAATCACATTAAAATTACCAAAAATGGGAAAATGACATTAAATTGGAGTAAAAGGAAGTCATGTGAGGCACACATCAGCTCGTTTCATAATACAGCAGCCATAAATTGTCAGTAAAATATCCTGCCCAATCTAAGGCGTATGCGCGAACTAAAGATCTTATGTAAGAGCTGTAAAATATTTTTTAGGTTCAAACTGAGTTATATACTGACAATTTATGGCTGCTGCATTATAAAAAAAAATAATTCTATAATTTTCTGAAAGTTGCAATTTTTATGATATTTTTTTCAAACTTTCAGCCTCATGCGCGAACTGAAGATGTCAACTTAGAATTTTTTTATTATTTTTCCCTCATTTAGGAAACCAAACTAAAACTTTTAAGAGGTAACGCGATTCCGAAATAAAGAAATTGATTTTTTCGAACTACCCTATTACTTACCCTTTGTGAAAATCTTTTCCGTTACATTTGAAAATCTTTATCACCTAAAAATCAGGTAAAAAGTTACGTTCAACTACTTTTTATGGCCATTATAATATCTGCAATCAAATCAGGTAAAAAGTTAAGTTCAACTACCTTTTATGGTCATTTTTATATCTGCAATCAAATCAAATAAAAAGTTAAGTTCAACTACTTTTTATATTCATTATAATATCTGCAATCTTCCTGTTCTGATAGGGTTTCCAATCCCGTGCCAATCTCAGTCCCGGGGGATTTCGGGATTGTAAAAAGGTAATCCCGCGGAATCCTGGTATCCCGCAGGATCGACTGTATTCTTCTAAAAGTTAAGTAGGCAAATAGAAAAAGTTGTGTGTTTTAGGAAGGACTGCTTTTGTTACATGTATTAGTCGTTTTCTCAAATTCCGTGCACCAATTGTAGAGTACTGCTACAAAGTCGCATCTCAGTTAGCGACTATCGTTTGGTACGCAAAAGTGTACTTTAAAAAAGTCCAAGGCTTCTTAACAAAGCATCGCTCGTGTGAGATGGAAAAGATTTTCGCTCAAAAAATAATGGGCTTGGTGAAAACGCGTGATGTGGCTCCACTGCAGTTGGCTTTACTGAGATTAAATAATTGTGGATATTTAGAAAAAGATCTCCATTAACTTCACCAGCTTCTAAGATAGATATTTCTTTAATTATGGGAGGGTGTCATGTTAAGGGTTTTTGTTCATGAACTTCAAATTTCGGCAAAAACGGTGCCTGTCTGATTTTTATATTACTATATATAATTTAACTTGCCTACTTGACTTGTTACTTCATTAACGATAGTCATTGCATTAGTGTACTTGATTCGCTACAGCAGGATCTGATTGGGTCGCACTCTCAGTAAACGTTTTTGAACAACTTCGCTAATTTTACCTATCACTTTAAAGAAACAATTAAAAACTTGAGCAATTTAACGTACTGGGCTATCATGCATGTCACCTAGTGTTTCATCCAAGTTTCTGTCACCTCTTTTAGAATTTTGCCAAACATCGAAGATTGCTCAGCTAGTTCATACAACACAATTTTTAAGGTACCACTCACAATTACATTATTAGCTTCATGGTGACAAAGACATCAATAGGCACTTTCCACAGGTTAGAGAGCATAAATAAAAAATGTCAGGTTTTTCCTTGCTTTCTTCTTCGGAAAAAAATATTGCGCAATTTGAGTAAATTAAAGTTTTCGAGCGAATTCTCGAAGTTTATAGAAGCGTTCCAACATTGCATTCAGGCTACTCCTGATGATTTTGTATTCTGTAATAAACTTTTTCGATTTCTTCTAAAGCCCAATTTTTTGGGTTTCAATGTTTAGTGATGGTTTTTGAAAAGTCTGGTAATTTTTACGTATTTTCGCAATTGCTGTACGTATGAACACTAAAACCTCGAATGAGAATACCAATTCATTTTTAGAAAAATACGCTCTATTTTTATTTACTTTGCATGGTAAATCTACTGTACATCTTATGATAAAAAGTTTTCCTTGCTCTTCTTGCAAATATACAGGAAGTGATTAAAACTTCAGATGATACTCGTAAAAATATTCGTTTTATGGACGGAAAAAATTGGGAAACGTTTGCATGAAAAATCTTTGCGGGATTGAAAATCCTGCGAAATTCTGTTCTAAATCCAGCGGGTTTAATCCCGAAAAAATTCGTGCGGGATCCCGTGGGATTCGGGATTGGAAACCCATGTTCTGAGTTACATGTCACTCCAGTAACAGCTCAAGTTAAATATGTTGAGGCTTCCCAAAGAACGATACCGAATCAGCTCAATATTTTCTTCGAAACATTCTTATTCAGTAATAAGAAGGTTTTGCCTTTATCCAATTTTATATAGAAAAGCAGTCTCACCATGGATTGTATGGAATTGGCAAACGTCCAACAAAGAGGAGTCTATCTAAATGAGGAGGAAAAGTAAAAACTTATGCTCGTTTTCCCCGCATTTGAATGAGGCTCTTCTTAATTTAGAGGCTAACATGCATCTGCAAACGCTGACAACCCTAAAAACCAATTAGATGCGTCCATTTCCATGTGTAAACCGGATGTTTGCCTTTCCATACAATCCGTGGTTAGACAGTAGTTCTCCCTCATCTTAAACAGTTTTGTGCAATGATCCTACTTACAGTCACTGCACAACTTTCTTTTATTGAAAATCAAGGCACATTTTATTTATTCCTAGCGGTACCCTCACGGCTTTGCCCGTAGTAGAAAATTGAATTATCATTTGGTTCGCCTGTATGCTTAAAAATAATGGATGATGAATTTCTCGCCAATTTGGTATGTTAATGTGCTCACCCATGTTACGGTTACACATTATGATAATTTGGTAATTTACTCGTCCATGTTATGATAATTTGTTCTTTAAATTGGAATAGAAAAAGAACAAAATCGAATTTTCGAAAAATCGCTTCGAGGTGCTCACCCCCATGCTACAAACTAATTCTGTGCCAAATTTCATGAAAATCAACCAAACGGTTTAGGCGCTATGCTCGTCACAGAGATCCGGACAGATATCCCGACAGAGATCCAGACAAACTTTGAGCTTTATTATTAGTAAAGATTTCTCCAGCATATTTTCCTCCATCAGAATGCTAATAAAAGTTTTCATTAATATGTAATACTAGCTGTACCCGACGCGCGTTGCTACGCCAACAAAAAAATACATCATTACACTGATTTTATGACAATCGGTTGAACGGGGCAGAAGTTGCTACTCTGCAGTGCCATCTGGTGGCGAGTGGCTTCAATGAGCATATTATGCACCTTCTCCGTGGAAAAATACATATATGTAGCAATTTTCATAATAATCGGACCAGGTATCAAGTGAAGCCGTGACTATACTCAAATTTTGTACTCACGCAGTTTGCAAGACCAATCAATCGCTAAAAATATCAAATAGAAAAAGTTTTAAATCCCCCCGTTGCATGAAAAGCCATAAAACAATAAAGAAAGAATTGATTTGTTCAAACGCAAGAAAAATTGCAACAGCTAACTTCTTATCAATGAGATCTTTCACGCGAATTAATTTCTGCAGCCGATAATTTTATTCGTATTTATCCAATGGATTGTGACTTAAATTGGAATAAAAAAGGAACTATCGATCGGATTTTTTTCGAACTGGTCTATAAACATTTCCAGTACCAAAAATAACAAACGGTGAAAGTTTCAGCCAAATCTGCCGGGTAGTTTTTGAGTTCATGGATGACATACAGACAAACATTCATTTTTATTTTTATAGATAAACTCATTGCATGATTCTGAGCTACAGTTCTGTTGTTGTTAAAAACAGAAAGCAAAACATTTATTCTCAAATGGTAAATCGCAGTGTTACTTTTAAAAAATAATATAAACATAGTAGAAGCATAAATATCAATGTATTTTGCTGCTTTACTACGCATTGCATTTAGGGATTGCAATACCGGTATACCAAATACCGGTATTTCGAGCAATTTTGCAAAATTTTCGAGCAATTTTGCGAAATGCCGGAATTAGCTCATTAAATAGCTACTTATATTTTAAATGTACATTTCTTTTTCCATGATACAGAACTAAAATCAGTGAGCTCAGAATTTGAATGGGGTCATTTTCGAAATTTTAAAAGCATTTTTTCTTAAAAAACATGCTTAAAAATAAAGGATTTAACAATTTTTTTTAAAAATAATTTGACAAAGTTTAGTATTTTTGTAGTAAATGGTGAAAAGTCATTCACTGATGCCATTAGCACAGATCGCAATATTTAATTCTTTTCCTTAAATGTAGTGTCAACGATATGGTTGATAGCAAGCGTAGAGCGCAATGTTTAATTCACTTCTGAATTATCATAACCTAGAAAGGCAGCAAGTGTAAACATTCAGTGTGCCAGTGGAATGTGTGTCAAAGTACATCACTTGCGACGTCATAAAGACCACGCTTTGTTTGAAAAATCGGTCATTTAAAAAATTTAATTAGAAATGAAATGTTGGGAAAATAAAAGCATTTCCTCGCTCCATGTTAAATTTTTTTGGCCATGCTATAAACTTCAGTGATAAAAGTAGTACTTTTGACTGGAGGAAACAACCCCATTATATTTCAAACTCTAAATGGAAAAAAAAAATCGCATTAAGCCGTAAGAATGAATCTATAAATGTCATAAATATAAATTTTACACAGAAGTAAACGTTAGCAGAAAAATCGACGGAAAGGATTTTAATTAAGTACATAAATGGATATGGGTTTGACAAGAGATTAAGCCTTAGTCATTAATCTTTGTCATCAGCCTAAGTTATTAATGTCTCCTTATTTAGTCGTTAAGCTAGTAAATTAAAAGCATTGGGCAGCATGCTGTCTTCAATGTCATACTAGATTATACTTTCAACTTCACAGAATTGGAAACGCAATTCCTGTAGGAAAGTAAAGGTATGTAACGCTCTGATAATAATCCGAAGGATATATGGAAATGAAAGTTTAAACAAAATATTTTTGAAACAAATTATTATCCACTAGTTATCCACTAGTGGTACTCGCACGGTTTTGCCCGTAATAGAAAAGTTAAAAGGTCTTTTGGTTCGCCTGTATATTTAAATATTGTGTGGTGAATATTCTCATCAATTGGCTTGTACCCATGTTACGTTTCCACGTTATGATAATTTCGTATCTCGTTAATTGGCTGGTGTCCATGTTACGATTCCACGTTATGATAATTTCGTAATTTACTCGTCCATGATAACTTTGTTCTTAAAATTGGAATAGAAAAAGAAGCACATCGAATTTTTGAGGTGCACTCCCCCATGCTACAAACTAACTTTTTGCCAAATTTCATGAAAATCGGCCGAACGGTCTAGGCGCTATGCGCGTCACAGAGATCCTGACAAAGAAAGATCCGGACAGATAGACTTTCAGCTTTATTATTAGCAAAGATTCGTAATGGGTTTGTTTCCAAAAATTTTAAAGTATTTTTTTTCGTAAAGAATATGCTTAAAAACATAGGATCTAATTTTTTAAATAATTTATTTAAGTTTAATATTTTTAAAAAATTACTTAAATCGGTGTGCTTTTGTCGTGTGACATCACAAATGATGAAATACCATTCAATGTTGCCATTCACTGAACAAAATATTTAATTCGTCTCTTTACTCACGTGTATTGGCAACGATATGGTTGATAGCAAGCGTAGAGCGCAATTTTAATTCGTTGCTGGATTATCATAACGTGGACACGTAGTAGAGAGATGCGACAAATTGCATCATTTGTGACGTCATCAAGACCACGCCTTGTTTGAAAAATCGGACAATTAAAAAAATTAATTTAAAAAAAAACTGTTGGGAAAATGAAAGTATTTTCTGGGTCCATGTAATTTCTTTTGCTCATTCTATCATTTCAATGACTAAAAGTTGTACTTTTGACTGAAGGAAACCACCCCATTGTTGTTTTTAAGATTTAGACAGCGGTATTTATTTAACCTTGTAATAAATGAAGTTGCCGTTTTCTTTGTAACGTATGCAGGGATATAACCAAAAATGACTAGTACGAAGTATTGTCGAGTAACAAGTGCATGTATTCCAAGTGCTCATAGTTATGTTGAAAACGTATTAATTAATTATTGCGAGATATTTACATTGAAAAAATGTTCTATTGTTAGCTATACATGGAAGTACTTGGGCTGCAAGAAAGTAAACAACCCTTTTCTTTTCAACGCATTGTTAAATAGAATATTGAGTGTTTCTAAAGTTTTCCCTAAGTACAAAAACTAATTTTTACTTCCTTTTACAAAAAAGGAAATATTGTATGCGCGAAAAAATTTTCACCCAAAATTCGGCCTTCATTTCCATATTGCTCACCCCAGAATTAATGTTGAGTTTTTTTTTTTTCAACCCGACCACACGCGGATAAGTGCCTAAGAACGTATTAACACTCGAAATCTCCATTTTTACATTTCCCGAGTTAATTACAATGACTTTTCTCGTGACGTCCGTATGTAAGTATGTATGTATGTGCGTATTTGCATATGTGCGTATGTATGTCGCATAACTCAAGAACGGTATGTCCTAGAAAGTTGAAATTTGGTACGTAGACTCCTAGTAGGGTTTAGTTGCGCACCTCTCCTTTTGTTTGCATTCGGGTGTTTCTAAAGGGATCTTTTGCTACTTTTGGTGGGGGGGGGGAAATCATTGTTAATTTCGATGTAAACAGAATTGGTGTTATAATTTAACGCACACTTGGCGATATATCGCCAGCATTTTGGTCGCCGAGTTTTGTCGCCAACTTGGCTACAAATGTTGCGATTTTTTTTTTCAATCTGTTTCAATTTGTCCACTGCTGGTGATATTTAGAGAGTAAACAATTGAATCACATTAAAATTGCCAGTAGTGGGGATATGACATTAAATTGGAGTAAAAGTAAGTCATGTGATGCACACATTAGCTCGTTTTTTCTTGGAATACATGAGTATATATTTTTTAGCCTAACAGGTTATCGAAATTGTGCATTTTACTACGCCTTAAATTAGCTTTTAACCATGGTTTATTAATAAGAAAATATGATATTTGAAGCGTAATTCGTTTTGAATAGGTTGATTTTGTTGTTTTAATGTACTATGTTAAGTTCTTGTCTCTAAAAAGTGTCTGTGTGTTTGAACGCGCAAAATTCGAGAACTACCCGGTCGATTTCGCTGAAATTTTCAGTTTGTTTCTCTGGAAAAGATTTGCAGACCGGTTTCAAAAAAATATGATGAATAGTTCTTTTTTTACTTTAATATATTAATATTATATATCGTTGGAAAGTGTAGAATTTGCCGCGTTCTACGCAAATTGTTTCAATGCTCTAACTTTATTGCGGTGGGAGTTATTTGCGTTTTTAGCTCGACTTTTTTAGGCTTAGCTGAAATTTAGGCACTACTTTCTTCAATAAATCTATTAATAATAAAAATTTTTTGGAAAAAATAGAACCGACTTCAAAATGCTCTAAAAAGGGAAAAATAATTTTATTCTTTAAACACCATCGATAATACTTTTAAACATAATTTTTGATGCTGGCGCGAAAACAAAAAGTGAAATCCAGTGTAACCATGCTTCGTTCATATTTTTTTCAGAAAATCGTCCAAAGTTAGGAACGAAACATTTATATCGTTACTCAAATATGCTGTTATCAATGCATAATGTATGTGGTAGTAAAGAAACTAGGCCTGGTTAAATTTATAGTTATACTTGAGTTATGGCTGTGAATGATCTTTTCTATCGTTTTTGCGCCAACTTAAATCATGTTTAAAAGTATTATTTATGGTGTTTAAAGAATAAAATTATTTTTCCCTTTTTAGAGCAATTTTGAAGCCGGTTCTATTTTTTTCCAAAAGTTTTTTATTTCAATCTTTTTAGTGCAGATGTATATATTTCAGTAACAGTAAGAAGTTCCCATCATGAAAAATTTACCCTTTTTTTTCCCTAAAAATGCTCTCTACTAAAAAAAAAAAAAAAAAAACTATAAGCACGTATTAAACTTTAAGCGATTGGTACTAAAAATGGATCTTTGTTCCTCTCTGAAATTCATTTGTGTGTTAATTTAATTATAATCATTTAAATATCCCTAACTAATTTGCATTTCACAGCATACTAGCTGCTTGTGATTCGGTCCTGTATAGTTGAGGTAAACATAACATGGTAGTATTGTGAAGGCTAAGCAGATCCTGATCACTGCATCACCTTGCTTCCAGGTTAGCTTTACCACCACTATGGAGCAATGACACTGAAGAAACTTGATGCTTGCTTCCGAGAAGCCTTTATTAAAAATGATCATTACAATTACTATTAATGTTACTGTTATATGGCACCAAACTTTTATAACAATGGGTTTCATATTTAATCATTTAATAGGGAAATTGCATGAAATTTACTGTTTTTTGCCCATAACTTTTTTCTAAAGGACAAGTATGATCAAACAAAGTAATGGGACCTAAGTTGAGCCATCCCCTATCCATTAAAAAAAGAATAATCAAAATCGGTTCACTAGGTGAGACGCTGTGAGTGGACAAAAAAAAAAAAAAAAAAAACATACGGTATGAACTGATAACCGCCTCCTTTTTGAAGTCGGTTAAAAAGGAAGGAATTTTGCTCTTTTCAACACCGTACAAGCCTTTATAAATTAAGTTCGAAAAATCTCATCTCCATTCAAGTTGTTAACCATTTTATTTACGCGTTTCCACGGTTACGCTTTTTGAATTCATTGCTTCTTTCCATCTTTCTCATTTTAATTTCATAAACTTATTTTATTCTGTGTTTCCATGGTTAAGCTTTTAAAATCCATCTTTCGCATTTTGATTCCTTAAAAGTATTTTAGTATCTGTCGTCACCGTTTGGAAGGGAAATTTTGCATGATGTTTTTTTATTTATTTATTTAAGCCTGATTGTTGAATATACGCCACTTTTTTATTTTCAAGGTGAACCGGGCAAAGCCGGGAAACGCAGCGAGTGTATAATACAACATATATTCTCTGTATATTATGTAACATAAATAAAATTGAAAAAAGTCCATAAGTATAGTTATGAGAAATTTCGCTAAGAGAGTGAGAAAATGATATCGATACCAACGATATGACGCAAAGCACTTTAACTTGAAATTAACGTAATGAACTAAAACGTTAAACATGGAGTGAAAATGATGCAACGTCCATTAATGCTTACGCACTTCAAAATGTTTTTCTCCCTTATAGAAAGGGATCACCTGCATAGTTCATAAAGCGCCATGCAATGCGCTTTAGTTCAAAAAAACTCTTATTGCTTATTTTCCAATAAACTATACACATATAGTGCTCAGTGCTGTAGCTGGGGGGAAAAATAATGGGGAGAGGAAGGGGGGAGAAAGCACCTTTTTTTAAACATATTCCTTGGTTGATTAATTTTTGTTAGGCCAAAAAAAAAAAAAAGTCTTAATTAAGTACTCAGTGAAAACTGAGTAGTAAAACGATATTTAAATTCAAAGGTTTTATTTTTTCTGACGAGCAAAATTAGTATTTAAATGTCATAAACTATAAAATTATTTTAAAATTAACACCAGAAATTAGCTGAAATTAGTAAGGTCACAAGAAAAGAAAAAATATGTCCATTAATTTTCAAAATTAAACAACAATTTTGTAAAAGTAAAGCATTCGACAAGCTTAAGAGTAGATTTAAAAGTTGGTGTGGGTATTTTATAATGTGGTAAAGAAGCCCTGCTCCCAAATAAGTATTTTTTAATCTTTCGCAGATACTAAGGATTTTATTTTAGCTGTAAGCTTTTTGTTGTAATGCAACGGCATTACTGTAAAACACTAAAAGACTGAGATACCACTCGCTTGACCTACCCTGATCGAGTTTACTAAAATTGTTACCATAGATGAAGAGTAAACGTTGTAAATTAAACGTAAAAGTAAGAATTTCTACCTCTTTCACGTAAACTAATCACGGTTGTGAGGGGTTGAAAGGTGCCTAAAAATAAATAATTTACCCTAATCGACTTTCCGAAAATTATTATTATAAACTAGTGGTACCCGCACGGCTTTGCCCGTAATAGAAAAATTAAAAGATCTTTTGGTTCGCCTGTATATTTACAAATAATGTATGGTGAATTTTCTCGCCAATTGGCTTGTACCCATGTTACGGTTCCACGTTTCGTAATTTTATCGTCCATCTTATGATAATTTTTTTCTTAAAATTGGAATAGAAAAAGAACCACATCGAATTTTCGAAAAATCGCTTCTAGGTGCACATCCCCATGCTACAAACTAACATTTTGCCAAATTTCATGAAAATCGGCCGAACGGTCTAGGCGCTATGCGCGTCACAGAGATCCTGCAGACAGAGAGACTTTCAGCTTTATTATTAGTAAAGAAAAGATAAAGATGTTAATAAATGATTTAAAGAAAGTAATATTAAAGAAATGGCGACATTTTGGTTACATGGTGAAGACCGAGAAACAGTATTGCGTAGTCTTTAGCTTCAAAAACAGCGACAATTTAAAAAAATGCCAAATGCCTTAGCTATTGAAATGATTCCGCAAAAGAAGTTTGGCGAAATTCCTGCCTGTCAAATCACACACACACACACAAAAAAAAAAAAAGCCTCAAAGTTGCGTTAAACTGGAAATTAATCAGCCAAATACATGTATTATTTGCTAACCTTGTGCAAAAATCTTACTTTAAGATTAACTTGAGAGAAGCATTAAACAGTCAGACAAAAAGCAAAAACAGTCAACAATACAACAATTGTTGCTATCGACAGGGAATTGAGATGATACACTAAATACTGTATTGAGTTAAGGGAAGCCTTCGAACATGGAACTAAAAAGCTCATATAACTTGTTTTTTATTCTACTTAGAAATTTCGAACAGGTGCCATCTTCAGCAGAAAAATCAGAGCTTTCGATGGACATATAATATTAATATATGCAAGTATTTTTTCATCCCTATATTAGAGAATTTATACGAAAATTGTGTTTTATCGCCCTCCTATGGGTGTTTTCTCCCCCATAATTTAATAGAAACCACCCCATGTGTCATTCTGACGCGTAAGCTATATTATTGTAAAGTTTCATCAAAATCCATTCAATAGTTTTTGCGTGAAAGAGTAACAAACATCCTTATCCATACAGACAAACTTTCGCATATATAGTTTCCAAACATTTTTGTCATAAATGAGAAGTAAAAGCTGTAAAAAAAAAACGTTTAAGTGAGGTAACTTACCTTTTTCCGTTCCTCAACCAGGGTTGCCAGGGGTTAAAGGGTGCCCAAAAATGAGTAATTTACCCTCATCGAGTTTCCAAACATTTTTGTCATAAATTAGGAGTAAAAACTGTAAAAAAAAGTTTAAGTTAGGTTGCCTACCTTTTCCGTTCCTTAACCAGGGTTGCCAGGGGCTAAAGGGTGCCCAAAAAATGAGTAATTTACGCTCATCGAGTTTCCAAACATTTTTGTCATAAATGAGGAGTAAAAGCTGTAAAAAAAAAAAAAAACGTTTACGTGAGGTTGCCTACCTTTTTCCGTTCCTTAACCAGGGTTGCCAGGGGCTAAAGGGTGCCCCAAAATGAGTATTTTACCCTCATCGTATTTCCACAAAAGTTATATAAAAAAATGTAGGTGACAATATTACAAAACCAATGGTATCGTGTTGCCCAAGCAAAAATGGTTCAATCATAGGGTTGCCGTTGTTCGAAGTTTCAATATTGAAACATTACTACAAAGACATGCAGCTGAATTGCTCAAGCCGGTGTACCCAGCTTTACTTTCTTCCAAATTCAATATGAACCAACTACATAGAGATTCAAGAAGTTGCAGGTCTGATCCGTTCGAACATCATAAATAGTCATAATTTTCCTTGTATTGCTCTCCTCCCTAGAATCATAATTCATATTCACATACTTTTGTAATGGGTCGTAAATATTTTTCTCCTTAGGCTGCAACTGAAAGTGATGAGTGTTATCCCTTTGTCTAATCATGAGAAGGAATCCTAAATGCATCAGAGGTAATGCTGCATGCAACATTACTGTCCGTTAGACCACAGTTCTACGGCAACAAATAAAAACAAAGCTTCCAAAAACTGCATATGCAAAACAGCATAATGTTATGCGTTAGAGGAGTGTCCGGCCACGGAATGTTCATGTATGATAGGATCCAACCATATCGCACTAAACAGATGTTTCGCTTCCTTTACTTTGAGGATAAAGTTATCGCCTTGGATTATTCCAAGTTTAAACGAGCGGTGGCCATTTTGAACAAATTTTGACGATATTTCAACGGAAGCTTCCAAGACACGTTTGTATTTATTTAGGAAACTCTGTACTGTGTGCAGCGCTACCTGTTGGCACTTTTTAGCACTAAATTTCATAATTCTGTACATGATCTTTACGACTTCGATAATAAACATACCGTTTGTTTCACTTCAAAATTGTTCTTTGTTTTTGAGATATTTAATTTTGAAATCATGGAGTCCTTCACTGGACACCCTGCACATGGTCTTGTGATAGGTGACTCAGACCTGCCAAATAAAAAATAGAAAATTTTTCTCAGAGTCGAACTCACTCCATCGCGTACAAGCCCCAGTCTCCCCTTTACTTACGTGTATAACCATATTAAAAGACACTTTTCTTGGTTCAGAAGTAACAACTATCTCCATGTATATTTTTGAAACATATTTCGAGATTGCAGCAAGATAAGCTACAAATACGTACTGTTCACACTTGAAACTATTTTGAATCTCCTACCATATCATAAAATCAATGTTTTCGCAATTATTAGCTTTTTCAAAAAAAACTGGCGACCTTTTTGGTCCCCAAATAATTAAAAAGAAGAAAAAATCACCACTGAAAACTGACAATGACATATAATTCGAAAAGCATGAGTAAAAGGTGTCATATGACACTTGGAGGTTAAAATTTACCATGGCTGTTTGATAATGGTGACAGAATTAAAATTGTATCATTATAGTAGTTTCGAGTTTTGATAAGGGGTACAAGTATTTTGAGGGGCCAGCAAGTATCCTCATTTTTCCTTTATATGTGTAATTTCTAGGAAAGAACTGGTATATAACTTATAAATGGTTTTGAGTTAAAATTGTTGGGGGATTAAAAATAAAAAAGTTAAACAACTTAGCTATTGAACACGGCTACCAATGAACAGACACAAAATTGTCTTGTCTATTTCTTTTACATGTTGGAAGTGAATTTTTCCAATTCATTAAAGAAAATACATTTAAAACCTTTTTTTATTAAACAAATTACGAACTGTTCGAAAACTTTCTAAAGAAAAAACGCAATACTTATCTATCGAAATTCATAAAATGCATTTTAAGATTAAACATAGCTGTCCCAGTTAGATGTAAACAAAATAAACGATAAATTATTCATTATTTATTCACACTATTAGGAAACGTATTGCACAAAATGCGACAAAGACAACCTTAACTGCTTCAATTAATCAAAATTCTTGGAATGATGCAATCCACAAACAGTAAGTCATTAACATTACCTTTGCTTAGCTTCGTAAACAAGGCGTTATGTAACTTGATGAATTGAACTTAGAAGAATCTTCAAATTTAATTGATAAAACAAAGAGAATTTATTGTCTCGAAACTTTTCATCGCGTTATTCACGCTCAAATTAATAATTCCCCTTTCGACTAGAACGTAAGATGTTTGATGTCATAACAGTCTCTAGATTGAAGGGCTAAAAATACAGCGGGTAGTATAATTGTTATACTAATATAACTTTTCTGTATTTTTATTGTTTATATTGTTGTTACATAGTTTTATTATTTGAACCCTTTTTATTGTTTATTCTGGCAACACATTGCATATTATTATTATTATCATTTTAATTTAGAAAATCACCCATCAAGTTATTACGGGTGAAAATTGCTTCTACTCTTCTACATTTGAACGAAGCAATTGCCGTTCTGGTGATATTTTGATAGTTGAAAGTGTAACCCTAACTCCAGTGGATTAACCCTAAACTCCAGTAGGTAGCGTTCGTTGTTGACCATTTTCTCGTTTCTTCATGCCCCTGAAATGACACAGTCTTACCAGTAAAACAGTTAAGATACCGGATCGAGATCAGCCTTGTCACAATAAGGTCTTTCCCTGCATGTTAAACATTAGCAAAACATGTTACGAAATTATCAGGCCGCGGCGCGAGTTTCATTATTGAAACACGCGGGTTTCTATCATCGGCTATTATATACAGGGTGTATCAGTACAGCGTTTACAGGCTTTCAGGGCAGATAGAGTACACCTAAACGATGGGAAATCACATAGCAATGCATTTTCGGAAACGCTTTCCTAACGCGATAGTGACGACGCAAAGCACAGGAAAGACAAGACACGAATAAGAGGAGAACACATGTTTATTATTTTTAATGCAGCAAAAATACTGGTTTTGTCTGGTGTACACGATAGATGTTGTTACGTAAACCGAAACATCAGATGACGGTGCATGCGCACACGCGGTATTTGTTACACAGGGGAGTCCTGTACACGCCCGGTATTTACGTTAATGTTCGATATTCAATGCGCCGGAGATGCGCCGGCCCGGGGTGGTCATAATTTCGGACACATACTTTGATGACGATCGTTGCCTCCTTAATGTTCTTTTTTTTTTTTTCAGTTTTTTGCTGTACAAAGGATAATAAACATGTTTTCTTCTCCTATTCGTGTCTTGTCTTTTTGGAGATTTGTGTCGTCACTACCACGCCTTTCTGACCATGCATATCTATGTGATTTCACATCATCTAGGTGTACTCTATTTGCCCCGAAAGTCTGTAAACGCTGTACTGATACACCCTGTACATGAGAATGTGATAGACGTCAGAGTCAATGTCCGTTTAAATTTCAAGTTACAAGCTTCTTGTGAGTGTGATTTTTGGAAATAAATGACAATTTTATATATAATAATACGTAACTTAAGTAGCCATATCATGCATTGAAAGCATGCCAAGCCGCATTCAAGCCGTGATAGCAGCAAAAAAACGGAGTTACTAAATATTAAATATTTATTTTTTACTGATTTATAGTATCAATCAGAAGGTACTTTACGTTAAATATGTTTAATTCATATTTTGAATAAACTTTTAAACGTGTTCAAATACTAAAACTATGTAACTACAATTAAAAAAAAAAAAAAAGAAAAAAAAAAAACACGGAAAGTTTGTTTGAGTATAATATTTTAGCCGCCTTCTGTAGTACGGTTGATGTTCAATTTTATTAACTCATTGGTGCCAGGCCTGCGAATTTAAATTTTCCAGGGTGGTTGGGGGACAATGGGCTGTGATCAATACATTTAATGAGGAATATTCATCAAAATACGTACAAAAATACCTTATTTCATTATGTTTCAAAAAGACAGGGGAGAGAGGGTAAATCCCCTATCGGCAATAAACTTGGCCTGTTTATTACCAGGAAAAAGTTTGTATTAACGAGAGTTCATCAAGTTGAAAGCCACGTACTACGTAATATGAAGGAGGTTTCCATGGCAAGATTTATCATTACTACTTGATATTTTTCTATGCACCAAATAAGCACAGGGGCATGCACAAAATATTTGAGACCCGTCACAAATGACTTTTACGGGCCCATCTCCTTATTTTTTACCCCCATGTCCCCACATGTATGCCCCCCCCCCCCTTATTTCGAATATCTCGAGCCCTCTTCAGGCTCGAGAACGGGCCAACAGGTGTCCCTTCTCCCCTCCCCCTGTGCATGCCACTGAATAAACATAAGTGTCTAAACATAGATCAAAATCTCAGATCGCAAGATTAAGGTCCACTAACCACTTCTGAACTAATTTATTTCTTCGTAGAAATCTATGCAAAGATGGAGGAGAATAATTTGACCAACTTTTTCCTTTGATATTTCCTGTTACTGGTGCTAGAGGTTTCAGGACAGTGCTACATTTACCATATGTCGAGATCGTAAAAAATATATTTTTGTCATTTCTAGTTCGTAAAAAAAGAATTTAAAACTATACTGCCGTGTGCAGGTAAAGGGCAGTAACTGCAAATTTTTCATTTTTCTTTTTTTGCATTTTTGTCATCTATTGTACGCTATCTTTATTGTACAAACTCGCTTATTTGGTTTCCGCTGAAAAAAAGGCGCGAAAAAGACGTCTAATTCCAAAATTTCCCTATTGTTAGTATTGAATCCAAAACGCGTTTCGTCAAATATCTCGAAAACTGATTTCTGCAGATACTGCCGTTTACCTGCACACGGCAATATACTGTTTCACTGGAAGTTTTTTCGGGACTAGGGAATAGTTCGTGAAACCGTAAATGTTAGTAGAGTTGAATTTTCCCTTTCCCCTGTAAATATTTGAAGAGGCAGAAAGAATAAGTGTATATTTTGCCATTTTAGTGAGTTTTGAATGGATTTTACTTCACTACTTTTCGTGTTAATATTTATCGATGAAATATATTTTAAGTATTTCCTATTATGGTTCTTATAAATATTAATTATGAGTATTTCTACTAGGTTCTATTCAAAGTTAATTTTTTTTCAGGAAACATAAATTACTTTCCCCCCTTTCCAATCTAATTCGGAAATTTTGTCAAGCAGAATAAAATTTAATGCAAATAAGAGTTATAGTAAAACAAAAATGTAAGAAGCAAATTGAAAGGAAAGAACTTTGCTACTACCAAATAGGATACTAAGCAAAATATATATACAGTTGACTCTCTGTTTAACGACTTTCAAGGTACCACAAAAAATCGTCCTTAAATAGAAATCGTCCTTAAATAGAATTCTTTTAACACTATACTGGACCATCTGGGACCGTGAAAAGCCGTCGTTAAATAGAAAGTCATTAAATAGAGCGTCGTTAAACAGAGAGTTAACTGTATATATTAAAACATAGAAAAATACGGTACTAGGAACATTTATGAACATAAATCTTTTACAGGAATGGGATCGTTTCCAAAATTTTAAAAGTAATTTTTTCTGAAAGAGCATGCTGAAAAACATAGGATCTGATTTTTTTTAAATAATTTATTTAAGTTTAATATTTTTTAAAAAACTACTTAAATCGGCATGCTTTCATTATTTACACTTCTGTCGTGTGACATCACAAATGATGAAATGCCATTCAGTGTTGCCATTCACAGAACAAAATATTTAATTCGCATCTTTACTCATGTGTATGTGCAACGATATGGTTGATAGCAAGCGTAGAGCGTAATTTTAGTTCAGTGCTTGATTATCATAACGTTGAAGCGTAGTGGAAAGAAGCGCCAAATTGCATCGTTTGTGACGTCATAAAGACCACGCTTTGTTTGAAAAATCGGACATTTTAAAAAATTACTTAAAAAAAATAGTTGGGAAAATAAAAGTATTTTCTGGGTCCATGTATTTTTTTTTTTTTTGCTCATTCTATCCATTTCAATGACTAAAAATAGTACTTTTGACTGAAGGAAATCACCCCATTGCAGCGGTTAAGGCTTGCTGACCACTTTTAAACAAATTTATTTTTTCATAGAATTTAAAGCAAAGATGGCGAAAATTTAATTTATAATTTCTCTGATATTTCTTGTCCTGGTGTTGGAATTCCTAAGATTGAGCTAGTTTCACTTAACGTCGAGATCGTAAAAAATAAATGTTTTCCGTTTTATTTAGCATAAAAAAATGAAAATGTTTTCGAGACTAGAGAGCAGCTCGTAAAATAGCGAGTGTTCGTAAATTAGAGCTTCGTACAAATGAGTGTCTATTGTATTCTTAGGGGTATTAGTGAGCTTAAGTAAAACTTTTGAGGACATGTGAAATGTTTGGAAACTATGAGGATCCATGACCTCCCCTCCATAAAGACTCTTCAAATATGCTGCAAGAGTCATAGAGAAAAAACGAGCTGATGTGTGCATCACATGACTTCCTTTTACTCCAATTTAATGTCATTTCCCCATTACTGATTTTAATGTGATTCAATAGTTTACTCTCTAAAAAAATCACCAACAGTGGCCAAATTGAAATAAACTTGAAAAACTTGAATAAAATTAATTTGAATTTTGACCTCTTGAATTCAAATTATGTTTTTCGCAATCACGAGTGTGTGTGCGTATGTAGGAGTGTGTGGGTAGTTGTGTATGAGTGTTTGTGTGTGTGTGGGGGGGGGGAATGTGTGTGTGTAGGTGTCTGTATGTATGTGTAGGAGTCTATGTATGCGTGTGTGTATGTGTTTGTGTATGTGTGTGTAGGTGTATGTATGTGTGTATGTATGTGTAGGGGTGCGTATGTATGCGTGTAAGTGTAGGATATTGACGCAACCTGGAGACGGTTTTTGCTAGAGGAGCAGCATCGTGAGGCGACCGGTCGACGGTGGTGCTGCAGAGGGTGCTGGCGGGAAAATAAAATGGTAGCACATCAAAACAGTCCAAAACAATAAGCAATCGTGATTGCTCAAAATAAATAAATAAATAAATAAATATAAAAAACCCGCCAAATTTGTCGCTAAGTTGGCGACAAAACTTGGCGACCAAAAGACTGGCGATATATCGCAAAGTGTCAATTATAACACCACTTGAGTTTACATCGAAATTAACAATGATTTCCCCCCAAAAAAGGGTGCAAAAACCCCTTTAGAAACACCCGAATGCAACCAAAAGGGGAGGAGCACAGTTAGACCTCACTAGGAGTCTACGTAGCAAATTTCAACTTTCTAGGACTTACCGTTCTTGAGAAAATTCGTTGTAGTTAACTCGGGAATCGTCATTATGGATATTTCGCGTGTCTTTAAGTTCTTAGGCACTTATCTACGTGTGGTCGAGTCGAAAAAAAAACTAAATATTCATTTGGGTTGAGTAAAATGGAAATTAAGGTCGATTTTTGAGTGAAAATTTTTTCGCGAATACAATACTTCCTTTTTTGTAAAAAGAAGTAAAAAGGTATTTTTTTAGCCCAAAATTTTTGGAAACGGCGACACAAAATTTTCGTAAATTTCAAATTATAAACCCCCCTGTGTATTCTTGTAAAAGAGTTGTAGCTAAAAGAGCGGGTTTAGAAAGGTATGATTGCATAGTTGCCCACTATTGTGTTTGGAAGCTTCAACGCATGCGCGTAACTTCAAATTCTCCAATCTATTCTTAGTCACTCACCGAGCTGAGAGGAGAAAAGACGTTTTCAGGCAAACAGCTGCGAAAGTTCATTAACAGGTGGAGGATTTATTCCGAGTTTCCTGAAAGTTAATATCTCGGTTCTATTTGTTCTCTGGTGCAGAATTAACCGCGAGAAGAATTTTCATTTCCCAGGTACGGTTTATTTATTCATCGATAAATGTAGAAAACTTTTCATATTTTCTCTTTTTTATGTTCAATGATATACTATCTAAAGCGTTTTTGTTTTTGTTATTAATAATAAAAAAAAATAATCAAAAATGCAAACGGTGTTATATTTTAATAATTATCTCCCTATAATTTTTAAGATTGTGTTTGCATGTACACGATTTTGAAACTTTAAAACTTAATCAGAATATGTATTTTTCATTTAACAACGCCTTAAAATAATATTAAATGATATTGTTATTCGCATACATTGTTGAAAATAATCACTATTGTTTGTTTTACAGTTCTTCGTGCATAAACAGAGAACAAATTATTTAAAAAATTGATAATAGATGCATTTAATGACTTTATTTTCTATATTTATTACTTAACTTATTTTATCTCATTTCTAATGTTGAAGCAAAATTGACCGGAGAAATCTATATATTTCCCAAGTACGGCTCATGTACCTAAAATTAGAAATTGTTAATATTTCTTTTATTTCAAGTTTTATGATAAACTATTTGAAACGTTTTTGTTCTGAATGTAAAAGCTTATTCACACAACATTTAATGCGCAAGGAAATAAAAAATATTTTTAAAGTCTTCAAATTGCATTTGTACCTATGGTGCACTCAAACTTCAACATCCTATTTAAAAAAGATAAATCTATATATTTGTGAAACTTTTTAAGTTTCAAATACACAGATCGAAGGCTCATTACTGTAAATTCTAAAAACAATTGTGACTTATTAAGAAGTTTTGAGTGCGAGAAGTTAAGAAGTGCGTTTTTTCGTAAATGAAATAGTGAAATAGAAAACCGAGAGTATTGTCATGTTTAACATTGTCATTGTTATATCATGTTCGTGCTTTTCACTTGATCGATATTCAACTGGGCTGTGTATTTTAAAGAAAATATCTTTTCTTGGGGGGGGGGGGGGGGTTCATTTGTTGTAACTATAACACACATTTAAAAAAAATTTTCCTTCGGGGAAAAAACGGATTTTCAATTTGTTATAATTTGAAAACTATATTTAAATTAAATTCTTTATTCTTTCGGTAGGATTATTTTCGCTGGGTCCTGATCGAGCAGTAAGCATTGCATGCTGTCGTCATTTTGCCACTTACTTGACGTTTGTCTAATTCCAATCGTTTCTGCCATTAGTAGAAAATGTCTGTCGAAGTGGAAGTTATCATTTTATATTTAACGTCAAGCTCTGGGCTGCGGTGGTTTAAAGATTTTAAATCGTATTTAGATGGTTTTTATTTTTTATTTTTAAGAGGAGTTTTGACACACGTTTGTCGTCATTACGTCAGGACTTTTTACGATCGTTAAAACTAACTCAGGGAAAAATGTTTATTTGACATAATTTTTAACAATGGTTTGTAATTACCCAAAACAGTAAGCACATACATTAAACTAAGTAAGCAATCCGTTTTGCTCTATGAGTTTTTGTAAATAAACATGCAGTTAAGTACAAAAATAAATATAATAAATGCAGAACGTAAATGTTTATTTTTTGTTTATTTATTACTTTACAAATATTTTTACACTGCGCAACTCATTTGTACTTTATCTAAAGTGCTTACGCAAATCTAATTTTTCCTCCATATTTGTTTAGCATTCGTTAACTTCATATATCTTTATTTATTTATTTTTTTTTGGCGTTTCTAAATTATTTGCTTCTTAACGTGGTTGTGTTGAAGTTGTTACATGAAATTGCATTGTATATTAGTACAGAATATATGACATAGTTTGTTATAACGTGATAAACATGGTTAAAAACATAAAGATCCAAGACGTATAAATGTCAAGAGTCACTTCCTCTTTTGTAAGTAAGATCTTAAAAACCATTTTCTGAAAACCGCGATAAAAATATCCAAAAAGTTTTGAAAAATAAAGTGCAATGTGTTTTTTAGATATGTATGGAACTCTCGTGTAATGTTATCTTTACATCAAAAATTGTTTTTTAAATTGTTAAATAGTCAAATTTTTAAAAATTGTTATGGGGTGGGGGGTGGATCAAAGCGGGTAGGCCTTTGGATGCCCCTGTATGTGTGTAAGCGGCGATGCACACTAATGTTGTGTTTACCTAAACACCCCCAAATTTTAATCAGTCCCAGCGAAGCAGCATGGCGCAATCAGGCTTAAAATAAGAAAAATGATACATTTCTAAAAAAAAAAGAAGTTTTGTAACTTGATTAGTCAAAGACTACCTTATTTTTATAATTGCCAATAATATTGCGCTATTCTGACACCATCCACCTATAAATTACGATAGTCATTCCGTTTAATAGCCTACTTTCCCAGTATAAGTCACAGAAAGAAGAAAAAAGTACGAAAGAAGGCTTAAATGCATATTAAAAATACCGCGAAAAAAAAACAAAGGTTCAAATATTGATCTGTTATATTTTCTGATAATGAAACACTTACAATTATTTTTTTTTTGTCTTTTTTACTTGTACTTAAGGGTAATGATTATCACTCATATGACTTTTTTATCCTAAGATTAAGGTGTTTCCAATTTCTCAAAAAAAAAAAAAAAAAAATGCACTGGACTTAAATTTTTACTCAAACTGTACCTACACACATACACACACCTACATACAATCCCACACAGACACACACACCTACACACACACATACCTACACACTCATGCCTGCACACAGACACAAACACACACGCACACGTGATTGCGAAAAACATAATTTGCATTCAAGATGTCAAAATTCAAATTTATTTATTATTATTGTTATTATTTTTTGTAGTTAATGAAATGTAACTAAATGGGGAGAATGTATGAACACTTTGTTTTTGCTTATTGTAATTAAAATTGTTTACTATTTAAGAAAAAATAGATTTAAAAATTTAACATATGCTTTAAGCAAAAATAATGTTTCTTTGCCACCCGGGGCCTGAGTCAGAGGATAGGCTCTTATTACTCTGGTTCTAGTTCAAAAATGTGTTATTGAAAATGTACGAGAGATTTAAGAGAGTTAGCATATGAGATGGCGATATTTCAAGTAAAAATAGTTATTATTCAGCTGTCCCATTGTGGCCCTACTTAATGTCTCATAGTGGCCCATAACTGGGTCACAATGAGACACTTTTCATCGAATTTATAAAGCCTCATAACTTTTTTTCCTAACATTAAATGGGCTAAATTTGGTGCAATATACTACAATTTGACAACTTAAAATAGTAAAATATGTTTCTGTGCTTCAGAACTCACCAATGTACGCAAAATGAAAAATATGTGTTTTTTGTCGCATTGTGCTCTACCCTCCCTTATATATATATATATTTTTTTTTTCTTTTTTTTTTTTGAGCTATTCAAAAAATACCTTCTAAAGATCAAAACACACAATATTATCTGTACATATTTCTACGTCAAAAGCTACTTTTCTTAATGTTTGTTTGAAGCAAGGTAACCTTTCATAACGCAGGGCTGCGGAGTCAACGTCGGTTTCGGAGTCATGGAGTCGGGGTAAGGAGTCGTCGTCGGGTGCTCTGATATTTCAGAAGTCGGAGTTACTCCGATTCTTCAGCTCTGCCATGGTTGCGGGGTAGAGTCGTCGAGTCGGAGCGAGATTGGTTTTTGGGGTAAAGGAGTCGAAGTCGGGTTTCGAAGGTTTTGAAACTTCCGAAGTCGGAGCAATCCATTTTCGTTCCAACTTCGTAGCCCTGGAATAAAGTTAAAAAAAAAACAAGTAAAACCTGCCATTATGTTGAAAATTGAAAATTATGCGCAAAAACAAAAACTCCGATCAAAGTTTTGGAAGCTTCTCCGAGACTTAGTTCAGATTGTGGGGATCTAAAAGAAAAGAGCATTTATTTCTTCCCACATTTTCTTCCAGATTTCTCACTTTCTGATAATAGGAAAGTCCTTTTTATATTTCTAGTTATTTGGCTTTTGTAACAAAGAAAGAGTTACCAATACTTTGAAAAAGGGTCTGCTGCGAATAAAAATGTTTTGACAAAGCCATGAGGGCCTTGTATTTATTCTAGAAAAAACCCAAGCTCTTTTTTTATTGATGTGTAACGGTTTCAATTTTAAATTTTAATGTTATTTCTGTTTGGAAGGTATTTCTTGGTGCATTCTTTTTTTCACTGTACGTTATTCTTTTGAACTAAAATTTTAAAGCCCTACCATATACACATTTCAAATTTCCACTTCTCGGAGTCTTGGAATTAAATTACATATAATCTCTAAATAAATAATATATATATATATATATATATATATATATATATATATATATATATATATATATATATATATATATATATATATATATTATTAATTTCAAAAAAATTGAAATGATAACGCTCTTTTCTTATTTAGTTCAAAAGTACTGTTTGAATTTAGAAAATACACGAAACTTTATCGAAGTCATTTATTTTTGGCAGCGAAATGCGGAAATATTCTTTATTCTAAATGAAAAATTATCATATAAGCTTTGTGCTACAATATGATTAAAGTGAAAAACCATCGTAAATAAAGCACAAATTTTGAAGAAAATACAGCATATAGCTATTTCAAGGCTACAATGGAGCCTCTTCATCAGTGCAAAAAACTCAGCAACACAACCGAAAGTCGCGACAGAACAGCAACCAAGTGGACACTGGTATTTATACCAAAGAGGGCCAACAAATAGGATTTCAGGACATAAGACAGCAAACAACCAATCAGCGAACAGCATGCTCCGGGCTTAGAGCAAGGGGGACAGACAACCAATCGGAAGCCAGGAGACAAAAAGAGTGAGAGACAACGAAGAAATCATAAAATGCAATTACAGAAATTGCTTCCAAATATCATGAAAAAGCGTAGGCAGAAGCAAGTCCATTACCTCAAAATGGACAGAGAAGGAAGGGGTTGGTTAGCGAAGCGAGCTGGGAGAAGATACCTATTAACTATATTTTATTATTGAAATGTTAAAAGTGCTGTAGTTACTGCATTTAGTTCGAAAAAAAGTAAAACTTACAAGCTTTAAGCTCTTTATTACAGCTCTACTTTTGCCACTCCGTTTTTCTCTTTTTCTCTACGATCGGCACCTTCATGGAAATTTTCGGAAAATATGCGAGGCCAATTGTCGTCTCGTGACAGCCAGAGTTTGGTTTTGGTCGTAATTTTTCTGAAAATTTTGTTCTAGCATTGCTTTTTAATAGGAATGATTTCCCTAAATATTACTGTAGGGCCCTGAGGACGGCATAAAAAGTTGGATTTTAATTTTTTAAAGATTATTTTTTTCGCTTCAATGTTTTAATACTTCTGAATCTTATTTTGGCAATTTTTGAAAGTCGAAGAATGCTTCAATGATTAAATGATTACTTGTGGCGACTGTATAGATCATTCAAAATTAACGCGGACATTCAACATTTACTGCCAAAAAGCGATGAATAAAATTTTTACCTCATTGAAAATTTTTCGGTTTCGCCCGAATGATATGCAACAATCAGGCGAGGATCGTTATGTGAGTTACGACTTCCCCCCTCCCCTTAAGTGATGAAATTTAGCCTAAAAATACGTTTTGGAGGGCATACATTTCGAAGAGTTAGACGCAGACTCTATGTTTATGCCCAAAAAACGACAATTGTGACTCCCCTCCCTTCTTCCGAAAATGACCCCCCTCTAAAATCAGAAGCTAGATCCAAGGTCTGCTCTATGTTGGGGATATCTTATGATATCTGTTCGAGAAGTCTTAAATAAGCCTTATGTTGTAGACTGGGGAGCTATTCTATTCAGGGAACCATAGAATAAAGTCTAGAACATGTTTTTTGATGCAAAAATCCTTTATCCTCATCCCCCCGTTGTCTGAATGTGAGGTCTTAAAGTTGAGTGACATTTCAAGAAAAGTCGCCAGGTTCAGTGAGGAATGGAAGGTTCAGGAAATAGTGACTAGAATATCTACAGCTTAAATATTATCGAAGCTACGGCAACTGTTCAAAATTTTCCATGTGTTCATTTTCAGTTTAATGTGCCGCAGTACTTCGACATGATTTGCCATGCTTGTTGCAAATCTGGCTTATTGCAAACTCTGCCACTTCCATTTCAAACAATTTCGCAATTTTGTTTTTCACAGAAGGTTGACCATCATAGCTGCTGGAAAAGATTTCAGTCTAAGTTAAGTTCGTGGAAACGAAAGAATAATACTCTTGGTACCCGCAATTTTCTTCTAGGATTACTTGTTCAGTTTTATACTTGTTTGTACACTGTAACAAATTTCGGAAACGTTTCTGGATATATCGGAAACGTTTCCGAAATAGTAGGAATCCTTCATCCAATAGGGAGCTCCTCAATATTCAGAAAGCTTTTTGTTATTTCAAGATATCTAGAAGCGGAAGTGATGACGCAACGCTTCGAAACCTATTTCATCCTTCCAACACAGGCGCCAATGAGTCGGAAATAACGAGAACTTCTTTTTTTCTTATCTATGGTTGCTGCATTCAGCAACTGTTTAGCATTGGATTGCTTGTTATTTCATGTCTAGAGAGTAGTAAAATGTGTCGAAACTAATTTTACGCCTTTGCATTTTGGACTGCCCTTGATTTTTTAGACGATGTACGCAGCTATTAAGTTAGTTAATAACCATTTGCTTCTTTACAATTTCCAATGTGACCATAATTAGATATATATTGTGTGTTCAAGCGTGAATAGTTTCAACACCCGTGTTTATACTTAATGAAACGAAACCCTTTGGATTACTTATTCAGTTGTAATGGAGGTACTTAGATTTTCTTCCGCTCATGTTCACTTGTAAGTATTAATGAATATTTTAAAACATGTTGTTATATACATTTATATTTTTGTTGATTTGCATCTGATGTTGTTGGCTCCAATTGTAACTGTTTTTGGGTTTATCGAATTAATTTAAAGTTATCCTACATATACCTATGTGCGCGGTGTACTATTCGTTGTAACCAACTGAAACTGATTAATTACGCAAAAGAAGTAAGATTTATATTTGAGAAGCAATCACAGAAAAGTTATTTCGAAATACTTGGATGTACATACATTTTGGTTCAAAAAGAAAAAAAAAATCAGTTGTTTAATTCATTAGAAATATGGTAATGCAAATATTTTCTAGTATTGTAATATGCTTCACAAAAAATGTGCCGGTATAATTTATCTTTTTTTATTAAAATTTATTCATTCATTTAAAAATATTTATACCATTAGAAAATGACCATGTTATCTATTAGTAAGAACATAGTTATGAAATTAATTCATCTGCTTATTCATTTTGTTAAATGTGGTTAACAATAAAAAAATTCCTTGACATTAGTTCCGAAAATAACATTTCCTTCGTGGATATACTAGTTTAATGTAGAACAGTCAGGCGGAATGAGTCAGTGGCAAAAATGGAACAGCTGCATTTACATGCTGAAATAAAAAGTAATATTATTTCATGTCATCGTTTTAAAAGTGATCAGTTCTTAAATACTACGTTTTTAATATGCAATGCACATATGGTGAGAGACTGTGCCATTGACATTTTCAAGGGCGCTTTATATCATTTTATGGGTGCACCATCACTCTTATGGTGTGGGGGGGGGGACTCTCGTATATATGAAATGGAATAATCATGTAATAGAGTTCAATGTTTTAATAAATAAAATATTTAATGCATTTTGCGCACACTCTAAAAATAAAATCAGTAACCTATTTTGATTAAGTATCTATATTTGTGATAAACTGGAAAAGGGCAAGAACAGAAGAATAAACCCGAATGGTTCCAGCAGGGGGACTTTGGTGTCATATTTAAATTCATCAATTTCTCTGTTGGTACTTTTCGGTACACTTTGTTCGTCAAAGAAATTGACTTGACGTGAACGAATTTCGGAACGCAAAGTGTAGGTAAGTTCTGTCAAATTTTGCCCGAAAATAAAAGCTATCAAGTTTGATACAAGATATGTTTTTAAGTTCTGCATTAAAAATACAATATGTTGATAATTTTGTCTTGAAAATATTGAGAGAAAAACTGAAGTTTAATATTGTTTAACAAACAATCCCACTTTTGAGAAAGTACTCCCCTTCCCTCCCCCGACGATTTTGTGATTATGAATGAAACTACTATATTATTTCATAAATTTTCAAAAATTTATAACTGTGCATATGTTATGCTGTTAACCATGCTATTTGTCATTAGAAATTCAGAAAAAAAAAATCCACGAATGATTCTAAAATTGCTTGTTTCATTGCTCTTAGATATGAAAGAATTGAAACTGATATGGCATGCAATACTATAGTAAAGAATTATTTTTTAGAAAAAATCACGGAAAAAGGATTCCGAAATTCTCAGAAACGTTTTTGAAAATTGTTTGGAGAATTCCGAAATACTCGGAAACGTTTTCGAAACTTTCATGAACCACAGCTGCACAGAATACTCAGAAACATTTCTGGAAATTACGGAAAGAGGATTCCGAAATACTCAGAAACGTTTCTGAAAATTACAGAAAGAGGATTCCAAAATACTCAGAAACATTTCTGGAAATTATAGAAAGAGGATTCCGAAATACTCAGACACGTTTCTGGACATTACAGAAAGAGGATTCCGAAATACGCAGACACGTTTCCGGACATTATAGAAAGAGAATTCCGAAATACTCAGAAACGTTTTTGAAAATTTCATGAACCGCAGCTGCACGATATACTCAGAAACGTTTCCGAATTTTTTTTACAGTGTAGCCTTTTTTGCTTTCAGACAGATTCCTTTCATTTTTATGTTATTTAACCTATGAATTGTAATTTTGGTACTTATTTGATTTTTGAAACTAATGTATCCAAACCTCGTTTTCCCTTTGTTTATATTTCCTAAAGTAAACAAATATATTAAAAAACGATAAGGCTTTCTATCATAATAGCCTGAGGAGAAGGACAAATCGTTGATGTATAGTGCGAGACTGAACAACAAAAAAAAATTAAATAAAATAAAAAATAAAATAAAAAATATAATTGAAGCAAAAAAAAATTGTGTCACCGAGAATGTTTCATGAACCCAAATTCATTTGCAGCAATTACAATGGTCAAGCTCTTGCGAAAAACAAAACTGCTAAGCTGTTTGAAACGGAGGCGGCCGTGTTTTCGAAGTCCAGTCTTATACCAAGCGTGGCAAGTCATGCTATCATGTCGGAGTAATGCAGTGGACTAAACTAGAAATGAACAAATGGAATCTTTCAAACCTCCACATTAATTTCGTAAATATTCAAGATTCATTTTTCGTGAAAAGTCCATAAATTTGGTGCCTTTTCATATTAGTCTCACTAGACTTTCGGACCTTTTGTCTCGATAATGGACAGACGATTGATAAGATTTTACACGTTAACAACAGGTTTCAGCATGCTCTCTTGATTGCTGATTATTTCAATACTAGAAAACCGCCCTTCAAGGTATGACGAATGTAAATTGCTTCTACATTTGAAAGAAGCCATTACCTCTTTGGTGATATTTTGATCGTTGAAATTGTAACCCGAACTCCAGTGGATTAACCCAAATCTCCAGTAGATAACTTTCATTGCTGACCGTTTTTTCGTTTCATCATTCCCCTGAAAGAATATAGATTTACCAGTAAAACAGTTAATTTACCGGATCGATATCAGCCTTGTTACAATAAAGCCTTTCCCTGCATTTTAAACATTCTAAAAACATGCTATAAAATTATCATGCCGTGGCGCGAGTTTCATTGTTGAAACACGCGCGTTACTCGATCATCTGCAATTATATAAAGGATTTCTCGCAATTATACCAAAGTAGGGGGTCACAAAAATTTCCAATTCGTTGCATCCTTTGAAGTACTAAAATTTTTCAACTTCACTATAGCACCCTAGTCTACTTTTAGTATATTACACATATTGATGCCGTTGTTACTTCGCGGCACTTCTCGCCACCCCAAGGTGGAGCAGTGTACTTCGGAAACCCCTACAGTACGATACTCTGTTAAAACTGCGGGTTGCATATGGCACCTTTCAGGATAGAACATTATAGCACCAGAGGCACCCCCTTGAGGACGCCGTTTTGCCACCTACAGTCCAACCACGGATTGTATGGCATTTTCTAACGTCCAGATGAAACGAATCTATCTGAATGAGGGCGAAAAGTAAAAATCTGATGCGTGCATTCCGCTTATTTGAATGAGACTCTGCTTCTGCAAAAGCCGACATCACTAAAAATAATAGATTTGTCCATTTCCGGCTATAAAACGGATGTTTGTCTTTCCATACAATCCGTGGTCAGACAGTATGGTACCCTTAACGGTTCCAGAGGGAGCGATATGGCACTCATAAGAAGGTGCTTTTGGTGCTACAACGTAAGACCTTAAAAAGTATGCTGTGCAATGACTGTGTGTGCACGTTTTTTTTTTTCAATTTTTTATTTGATTGTTTGTCTATTCTGTTAATTTCATTTTGTGTTTTTTGAACTGTTGTGCGTTTTACCTTCTGATCCTATGCAATACTATATGGTGCATAGAGGGTTTCTTTTTGTGTTTAATAATAATAATGATAATAATAATAACAAACCTGCAGTTTTAAGTGTAGGTTTTCCTAGCAAGCTATTTCGATTAGACATCAACTTTAAGCATCGGAATAAGGATATCGCCTGTATAGAGGGAGGGGGGAGGGGTGAAGGAGTAAGTCTTATCCTATTAGGATGTAAACAATTCCAAGATTTACTCTCTCGGTCTCGAAACACCAGAGCGAAAAAAGGTATTTATGTCCAATTTGTTTTCATTTAACGGGGCCATTACTTGATTATTCCTTGTTTTTCTACGCTTTGTGTCATTTCAGACTAGTAGGGGAATTGAAAATTCAAAGCTAAATAAACATTTAGCGAGAAAGACATGTAGTACTAGTTCCAATTTTGCTAACTTCTTTACGGAAATCTTTAAATTTGTGGCTAAAATACAAGTAATGCTTTTTTCGTTAAAATCAAAAATACATTTAAATTGCAGTAAATGCTATAAAACATTTTACCTAGCACACAAAATCTTTTTTAAAGTTCTGTAAATTCTAGGAATATAATTTAAAAAAAAAAGATCTCTGTAAAGTTAGATGATTCGTTTATAGAAATATGGTAAATTTAAATCATGATTTTTCGAAATATATGTATTAGTTTGCATTTGACTTAGGATGATACGTTACACAAAATGCGCATCAAGTTGTTTCAAATGAATCTTTTTACTTTAAATCAGATTTTTCGACAGAAGTTTCAAAGCAAAGTGCAGTGCTTGAGCAAAAATGCAGTGCATGAGTTTTATACTCAAGAAAATGCTCTAATTCATAAAAAATATATTGATAGACTTATTTCTTCAATTTTAACAAACCCTTTTGAAATATGGTTACACACTATTTACTAGATTGATAGCTATAAACAGAATCAGGAACGGTATTTGGCGATGTATTCAGGAGGTAAGCTTAGTTTTTGTCGAGCTCAAATAAATATCTTTAAGTATTTCGGCTGTTTATTCAAGTAATGGTATTGAAGTAAACATCTGAAGTAAGAAGAGTTAGAAAAACTGAACTGGTGCTTTATCAATATTTATCCATTTAGATATTCATTCAGTTGGTATTTCTTTTAAATCAGTTTCGTCAAATATATTTGAGTATAGAATAATATCGTTTAGTATAACTTATTTCGTCTAAAGAAACCTTATGATTTGTTACTTTTCAAAAGCTCTACAATAGTACACATTCTCGTAAAATATTGATGATAAAAAAATATTATGCTTTCTGATAAAATAAGAAAAAAATATTGCATTATTTACGTCAGGGAAAATATTTGCATATTGAAGGTACGCACATAACACACACACACACACACACACACACATTTTCCAAAAATGGTCGAAAGGGATTCAGCCCACATCAAAACATTCGAATCCGCCAAAATTCGAAAATTTGCGCGAACCCAATAATTTTTTTTTAGCAGTTTTTATCAAAAAGAACTTGAAACTAACTGTTGAGTTAATGCTTGGTAAAATAGCGATACTCAATTTAACTGCCTTCTATAATTGTAGGGCGCTTGTAATAATGAAATTTTCGTACAAGAACTTTGTTCAAGTTCGTTCTAAATATACTTTCTTGTATGTAATGTATCAAGCGGTACAACGATGTTGAAACACAGTCTAAAGATTCCTCTTATTCATTAAATTGATGTAAGTTGGAAATAAAATGGTTTGTGTGTTAGTGACGCGCTACCCGCGTAGGTAGAGCACGCAATTTGATTTAAAGGCATTGAGTTTTTATATAACTAGATAAAATTGTTGAATATATACTTGCTGCCATGGCGGCTAGATTAGCCACTTCGGCGGCCGCATCGACGTGAAAGGTAATGGACGAGACATCAATTACTTTAAGTTATTATCCAGAATTAAGTTATGTTATAATTTGGTAGCCACTAGACAATACATCACCAAGCTTTCGTTCGCCAAGTGTTTGTCTCCAACTTGGCGATATATCGCCAAGTTAGCAACAAATTTAGTAAAAGAAATGATTTTTTTTAATTGTTTCAATTTGGCGTTTCTATTGGCGATATTTAGCGAATAATCCATTTAATCTATATCATTAATTTCTGTACGTGTGTGTCTGTGTGAGGTCTATGTGTCTGTAACCTTATCTGAACTGACAATGTCAACTAGCAATGTTGTACCGTTGGATGCAGGACATCCAGGGAAACTCATTTTCACATGTCTCACCCCACTAAACCTTCTGTCTGACATCATGGGGTAAAAAATATTAAAACCATCAACTACCACCAAGCCGCAGGCGGCATCGAACCACCGCACGTGGCGAAAGGCGGTTGGCGAGTGATGCGACCCGGGGGCGGAAATCTCTAATATGTGTATCAAATTCTGAAAATGATGTTATCATCATTGGAGCAATTTATGTTTTGATTGGAATCATTTTGACAGTAAATTAGAATCTGCAACAATGTGCAATTCATTTATCGGTCTAAGACTATATGTGACACAGAGCTAGTACGAATACTGCATTAATATATCGGGAAATTTTTGGAATTCCAGCGGAGTATTCAATGTGAAAAATGTTTTTTGAATTGATTAAAAGTACTTACTTCAGGTGTTTCAGAGATATGTTAAAGCTTAACCAACTAAAAACCCTAATTAAATTTCAAAATAATTAAATAAACAAATGATGTAAATAAAAAAATGTAAAGTCATAAGAATTAAATTAAAACAAGAAACAAATAAAATCCTTCACTTAGAAACACACCTTTAAAAATAATGAAGTTATTTGCTTTTAAAATAAAACTAACGCAAATGTTAAATCTAAATTGACATTCTAACAATAAGAAGACATGTGGTAAGAACGACGTTTTCTTAGAAAAACTCACAAAGAATCTAAATTGAAATGCAAATAATATTTGTATCGTAAAGCATTTTATTTTTTAAGTGCTCAATTAAATACTTTTTACCAGATATTTCCTTTAGAAATGATTTGAAAAAATCTCTATATTATTTGTTAAGCTTACACGTACCATTTAAGGATTGGTTGTTGGGTATATAATGTTTTATTCCTCGGAATAAATAACTAATTGCTTTATTAACTTTGACATGCACGAGTTCAAATCAACTGTGTAGCTTTTTTGAATTATAATTGCTGGATATTTGTGATAAAAAGTGTTTCATGTTTCAGATTTTTTATTTGTTATTTATATTTATTGATTTTTTAGGCGTCTCGCAGTTGATTTACTTTTTAAACATCCTCCTTTGATGTATTTCAAATTTTAGCATTTTTTTTTCGTTTCACTTTTAAAATGAATAGAATGGGTTTTCTTTTGCCTGTCTTACGTTTTTTAATGAAACTGTTTAACTAATTATGCTATGTTTTTTTTTATTTTGCAACATTTGATCAGTTAAAAACTTTCTTTTAATGAAGAAGTCGGTTTTGAAATGCATAGAAAGGAAGATTTCATCTGGCAATTGTGAGCTTATCTAATAATTTTGTGGAGTTAAGTTTCTAATTTTTAAAAATATCTTTTCAATTTTTTCTATTGCAAAATTTAAAATATTTTAATGCTTTGAAGACAAAATAAAATGCTATTTTGAAACAGCTATTGAGGTAATATTTGTATCGAATTCGTAGTGTAGTCTGACCGAAAAAATTTGGCCACTGTCAGTCAAATGAGAAAACGGTCAATTTCTTAAAAAAGGTAGAGAAGGAAGAATATGGCACGTGTGCCATATTTGCGACTTTTGAGATATTTTGGTAATATAAAATATACGGAAGTACGATTTCGATGAAAATAAATTTAGGGTCCATTAGTTTTGGAACAATTTTAATGTTTTTCTCGGAAATTGGTTCATTAATATTTTTCATTTTCATATATATTTTCTACAGAAAAGTTCACTTAAAAATTATAAATATTTATGGCGTTAAATAAGGTGAAAAAATGAATAAATAAACAAAATTATGCTCTCAAAAGCTCATAAGAAATGCTTAGTTGCATTGTTCCATCATATGAATACGAATTATTAGTAACCTTAGACGAGTTTAACTTAAACATAACAAAATTTATGTTGAAATTTCATAGAATACTGTTTGAAAGTAAATAATTATTAACTCATTTTTTGGAATTTGATTCTTATAAGAGTTTTGATGCCTATTTCGGCAAAATATTTGAGCAAAACATTTACAACATTATCAGTTATCTTTAAATTTGAAAAAGAAAAAATAATTCGCAAAGCAACGAATAAAATTATTTGAACGTGAATAGATGTGTACCTACGACAATCCTTGAATGCTTTTTTTGTACTGTATTTTTAATCTGTGATTCGTAACTGCTAATCTGTTAACTTAATGATTCATAACTATATTGAATTCTATATCTAATTAAACTGACTATCACATAAGGAGCTATGAATTAAATCCTTTGTGAGTTTCAAAGCACTGTAGTCTATATTTAATGTAAATATGATGTGCAATAACGGTAATTAATATTGAATCGATAAGAGAATATTTGTATTGATTTACTATATGGTGAGTATGAGATTTTGGAAGAGTAATAGTAACGTTTTGTGCGTTACATTTATTATGCTAAGACAGATTTGAGCAATTATGTTGGACAGTTGAAGGTGGAGTGTCATTAGTCCGGAATGCATATTTTCACAACCTGTAGAATCTATACATGCCATGCGTACGATGAATAGTTCTTTCTAAAGGGTGTTCTTTTTAGAGGTATAGAACTTTAGGTTCAAATAAAACACCGTTAAATGATATAAATCGCCATGGCATTTGGCTTTATTCGAAAGATTATTCTTTGCCATTTTTATTTAAATGTGATTTCTGGTATATGGCCACTTCGGCTGGCTTGGAGAACGTTTAATCAGGAAGTCCAATTTTCGATCTTTTTTTGCAGCAATCGGGGTCGTATGTCAGTGATATGTGGCGAATGTTCTTGTCCAAGGCGTCAATCGTCTGTGGCTTATCGGTGTAGACCTGAGACTTCACACAAACCCACAAAAAATAGTCCAGCATAGTTAAACTGCATGATCTCGCAGGCCAATTCACGGGTCAATTAATCGAAATTATTCGTTCACTGAAAATTTCTTTCAATAAATCAATTGTGACACGCGCTGTGTGGCGTGTTGCACCGCCCTGTTGTCCATTCATAATGAAATGGCAAACCAAACTAAACATAAAACAAGTGGCCCAAAGACCAAACAGTATTCCCGACTTAAAGTTCTATACCTCTAAAAAAACACATTTTATATCATGATAACTGATATTTATATGTGCAGCATGCAGGGGAGGAGGTAACAGGAGGTCGGTGTTACCTCCCAAAAATGTCCTTATTCGGCAAAGTTTGTCTGACGATTCGCAACGAACTTGGTGAGTATATTGCTTATTTAAAAACGTCTTACGGCGCTTCTTTTGTGTAAGTATGTGTGTGTGATCCTGTTTTATCATTCGGTAAAATTTCGAGTTAATTTTGGTAAATAGAGAAATTACCCCTTTCCATTTCAAAAAATAAAGTTTGCAGCGGTTTTCTGTGTTTAAGAACAAAGCTGAAAATAGTTACCTCATTTACGAGATTTTCTACTCCATCTTTGAGTAACAGACTCTTTAGGACTGTTGAAAATGGTTCTTGAATACAGGTACTGTTCCAACATCGAGTCTGTAAAAAGGTAAATATCTGGGTTTTTAGGTGAGAGCAACTTGTCTATTTGCAATCAAGGGTGCCAGTTTAAATGCTAATGATTATTTTAAAACAGGTTTGTGCTGAGAAGTTTCATTCGTTTGTTTCTACTTTTCGGAAACAATTTTTTTTCAAAAACTAGTTCTCAATTTTTTAAAGAATATTGTCGTATCAAATACATTAAGAATATTCTTCATCACTTCTCGACTGATTCAGTTGGTTCGGCTCGAACTGGCGCGTTTTTTGATGCGATGATAATTTCATATTTTTCTTTGAAGTAATTTACATCTCAAAAACATAAATTCAAATTCTTTCACTAAAAAACTTAAAAAACTAGCCTCTTACAGCTAGTAGTATTGAACTACACCGCCATCGCCAATGTAGTTTGGAACTGCTGGCTAATAGGGGTGTACATTTCCTATTCCTTCAGGAGAAAGATAGACTAGATGCAAACAATGCTACGCACCATTTGGTGACGTGAATTGACGTGTTTGGCTAGAGATACAGCCGCTGTATAGATAGGCCGACGCATCAGTTTAAGTTTAGCCATTTTGGATTGGATTTTTCATTGTTGCGCTGCTAGAGGTTACCACAGCAAAGTTTCGGATTTCGCTAAATTTTCCCAAAATAATATTTTATTTAATAATTCATGTGCAGCTAATAATCACTCGCAGTAAACAATCACAAAACGCGATTACTCGCCAGAAAAGACAATCACTCAATCACGCGCTCCGATCCAAAATGGCTAATCTTAAGCTGATGCGTCGGCTCGTATATATAGGGGCCTTAGCTAGAGAAAGAGAAAATTCGCAACTCCAACGAAACTATAGGGGGCACTGCAGCCACTTTCTAATGACGGACGAAAAAGGTAAAACAAACGCACGTGGTAAAGAAGAAAATGCTAATAAGCCTAGTAAATTTTGTTCGTATGCATGATTTTTTCGCTTTATTCTTTTTAAATTAATTTTCAAAGTCTTGTGGATATTCTGGCCCACGTAGAAAGAAATGAAAATTCAAGAAGCATTATATAACGTCAGAATTGCAAACTACGTAGTTCGTAGTTTTAAGCAGCCATTTCCACGATGTTGAATTCGACATTTATCAACTCTTGATAAAACTAAATAACAATTGTTGCCTGACAAGAATAACAATTAATGCTAGAAAATTTAATATGACATTATGAATTATTATCAAAAGAAATGATACTTCTTTGCCTTGCTTGGCTAGCGCTAATTGTTTTGAATTTGTAGCACAGTTATTTCTCTCAAATTCCCGAATCGGTTATCGAATTCTGTAATCTTTCTACCATTTTATCCCTCTCATGATAAAAACTAAAAACGGTGGAATGGTAAACATGCGGAATCTCGCCAAGGTTACTTTGCTCGCACAATACTAAAACTATAACCCTAAATAAATTTGGCGAAACCTTTCAGCTGAGAATAAAAGCAATAAAGTAAATTCTTTCTCGGTTAAACATTTTTCATTTTGTTCTACGATAATATATTCAAGAAAATATTTTGCATACTGTCCATTCCAACTAAATGTTGCTGTAAAATATGGTTAGTTAAATTAATTTAAGATTTAAAAAAAAAACTCATATTCTTACAAATTCACACAAAACAATAAAATTTTTCACCTGGTATAAAGTTATCCAAGTTTGTTAATCCAGAGTTTTCTTGTGTGTTTAGACTTTCATTATTTCTCAATCAACTCACGTTTTAAAAGGAAATAAGGAAAACTAACATTATTTTGAGAAGCTCGAGAATACTACTAAGGGTCGAAACAATTTCTGTAGCTGAAAGACACATCGATTGCGTTAATAAATACTCAGAACAAACTGCCTGTGTTTACATCAACAGACACACATGGAACGCAATGTGGCAATGTTTTAGTTTTTTCGGCAGTTTTGTAAATCACCGCAAGGTAGCGTATTCGAGCGCTGAAGTTGCGAATAGGGGCCATGAAGACGGCAAACTTAAATGCTATTAGTTAAATTTTTGTTCCAGAGAAAATGCCCAAAAGTGGCAGAGTGACGAGCCATTTATCAACCTGTTTGATTACTTTCGGTCTGTAGTTTAAGTGATCAGAGTACAAAACGTTTTACTGTACAGTCGGAAGAGCATCTTGAGTTTTTTTTTTTACGCAAACGTATTTGCTCTCGCACACCCCCATTATCGAAATACAAGTTCTTGAATTCTTCCGATGTTTTAGAAAAAAGTGCCAAATTAAAGGTTTGGGAAGAATTTTAAGACTCCAATTTCTCGCCGACAATTTCTCCGTTTACATGTGGGAGAATATCCATTGATAAGGTGACCTTTAAATTAAAAAAAAATGACTACTTTTTGCTTATTTTGGTACTTTTCAATTCGGCAACCCTAAATTTAAATAAAAATTTAAATTTTCTTAAAAGTTCGCAAGACTTTAAGACAGTATATTTCGATAGCGTGGACACGAGGGCAAATAATATACAAATATTTGTCCAGAAACATGTTCATTATGCTCCTTTAATTGCTACGAATGTGTATTTTTTTGTTATTATACTATCGTATGGTTTCCTTGTTAAAAGGGAAGATGCTGATTGGATACATTAACTTTTTCACAGTATGTTAAACCCAATATCTTTGTTCTATTCCTTTTATACTCTAAGCTATAGAAATAAGGAACATTGCTATTTTAATAAAGTTGCGAGCAATTTCAAACTGTTTGCGGGAGACCTCCGTTTCTAGAAATGGATAGAATAAAATCAGGAGGATACTTGATTGTTACTGGTTGTGTCTTTTGTGTTTTATTTCCGGTCGCACTTAAAAAGAAAAGTTCATTAAAATATACTTGAGACATTACACTTTTCTATAAAAAAGAGTAACACTTGAAGCAAGGAGCTGAACCTCTTGAACGCGATTCGGAGTTACATTTTTTTTCTTTCTGCCACTTATAGAGATTGTGTTCTGCCGCACGCGTTGTTTGATTAATTGATTACTTTGTCGCCCGACTAACTTCTAAAAATCATGTAGAAAAGGAGGATTCAAAATAAAATTAGAATCCAATTACATGTGAAAATATAATTTAAAAAAAAACTGTTTAAGAACTACAAACTATGGCATGTATATTCATTTACAAGTACGTAAGGATTGATGTTATTCTAATTCATTTTACTGACCAAGGCTATAAAATGTAAAAATTTTCAAGTGTACTGCAAAATTTATTACATGTGATATTTCTTTTAGATTTATGTTCATTTCTTTTAATTTCAAGCACAATTCTGTACTTCATCTGTAATTTCGACGCAAACATTAAAACAATCATTTGTGAAGTTCATGTTCGAAAGTTGATTTAGGAGGGTAATACTACACTTCTCTAGAACAAACTTGCTCAAAATTTATTTATTTATTTTAATCCCTTAGAGCTCGATCTTCTTTCTAGTTTTTATTTTGTCACTATAATAGTTTCGCCCAATTTTAGCGGAGACCAGTAACTGATGGGACATGAATTTAAGTACAAACATGTTATGACCTAGTAGCCATTTCAGGTTTTGGTAGATTCCCTTTTACTCGTAACATGGATGCGAAATAAAATCCCTTAGAAAAATTTCTATGCAGGTCACGTTTTTCTTAGAAACGCGTAAAGCGTATTGGTTCCTGCTTCATTTCATCAAACAAAAAGAATGATTACTTTTCCTTGTGAAGAGAAAGACCTAGCATTTTTTTTTTTTTTGTTGTTTCGTAAATGGCTAACTGTGGTGATGTAGCTGTTAAGCTATGCAAGTGGTAAGAAAAGTACCGATAAAAAGATTCCGACGTTTTACTATATGGGTTACACAATTGCACGATACTAAAATTGGAAAAACCATGAAAAAAAGACTTTGATATATTTTAACATGCATTTGCACCTGAAATAGATTTTCTTTTCAATTTGTTTTACTAATTTGATTTGTCTTTGAACAAAAAGCTCTTTTCTTGCCTAAACTGGTGAAGTATCACTGTCAACTAGTCGCCAATCTAAGTCACATGTGTTACGCGGCAGTAAAATTTTCCCGATACTAGAATTGGAAACACTATTATAAAGAATTAGAATCTTCTTTAATGTGCATTTAAACCTGAAGTTCTTGTCCATTTTGTTTTACAAATTTGTTTCTGTGCAAGTCGTCCCGTTAGCGCCTAAATTGGTGAAGTTGCTGCCAGCTAGTCGCCAATCTAAGTCTTTTATGTGTTGCACGGTAGTAAAACTTTGCACGATATTAAAATTGAAAAAAACTATGAAAAAATACTTTGATCAAATTCTATATGCTCTTGAACCGGAAATAGATTTTGTGCTCATTTTGTTTCACTAATTTGATTTTAAACAAAAAGTTCTGTTAGCGCCTAAATTGGCGAAACATTGCGAAATTGCAGCCAATTAGTCGACAATTTTTTAATTTAATTTTTTAAAAAGATGTTTTGTGATTTTATTTATTCTATTGTATATGATAAAAATCATAAAAACTACACTTAAAAGTTCCTAAGCATGAGAAAATCATTTTAGTATGACATGTTTGTAATATGACAAGCCAATTTAAGCAGAAACTATTGCTTACAAACTGTATATTTATATTGAAACAATACAATATTGAAACTGCTTTCAGATTTGTTAACACAAGTCACAGGAAATAACTGTTGGAGCATTAGTTCAACCATTAAACTTTTTGCGAAGAGATCAGCGAATTCAAAGATCAATTTTCAAAAAGATCGAGTAATATCCATTCTTATATTGACACACAAAATATGCACTATTTGAACTCGAACAATTTATGTTATTGAATTAAGTCAGCATTTCAACAAATTGAAGGAGATTTCACTTCAGACTGACAGTCAACAGACTGACATTTAAAAAAAATATATTAAAAAGAAGATACAGCTGAATCAAAAACACCCAATAATGAGGATATGCGAAAGTATTTATAACATTTGGACAAGTTTTGTTAGTTGAATGGAAGGGAAATAACTTAAGATAGGGCAATGAAGGAGTAAAAATATCTTGTTTGAGAATGCATAATAATGTGGGAATGATCTTTGTATTCCTTGACAAAGAAGATAAATATCCTATGGATTCTGATAATATTTTTGAATATTTCAAGAATTCAGAATTGTAACAGATGGCTCAGGCATTAGAGATGTCATTGTTTCAGACAGCTGTATTAGCTGAATAAATATTAGCTGATGTATGTAAGTTGAAATTTACCAAGTTAAATTGCTTTCGATTTCTCGTCCTTCCGTTACTGTCCTTCCGTTACCTACATATACTTACTTATAAGCTTAAAATACATATTTTTTTAAACTGGAGGTGAAATTGTAATGATTGAACACTCCCGTATGTGCTCTAATTTTTATAGAATTTTCCCTTTTATAGTTTGACAGAACTTTTAGGAAAAACATGTTGCGTGAAAATCATGTCGCAAAAATGTCCTTCCGTTGCCGCTTTAAAATTTCATAAAAAAAAGTTACTGGCAAAAACTTTCTGGCTTTTTCTTTTTTAGCAACTTACTACTATAATGTGTATGAAAGTCTATGCATCAATTTCTGAAAAAATATATATTTTGATATGCTCACAGATAGAAACACATCGATTTGTTTGTTCAAACTGTCCTTCCGTTACCGCTAGAATTCACCTATAAATAAATAAAAGTCCACTCCAAATTTCCTTTTATTTTCCATTGCCAATATATATATATATAAACTTAAATACTATTAACTGTCATATACTCACAGTAAAATCATTGCGTTGGATTTCTCACACACACACACAATTCATTTTGATTCAGTCAATCAATATCGAACTTTTGTCAAAGTAAAATCTACGAAAAATGATATTTCAATGTTTATTATTATTATTTTTCTTCTTATTTCGTCAAACCAATAATTTAGAATATGTTCGGAAGCTACACAATTTTCCTAATCATTTCTTTGCTAAAAAATAATTCTTCGTGTTGTTGGTTTCTTTGATAAAAAAGTTTGAAATACTCCTAAAGGATTTATGTAAACAATCTTTTGAATTTTTTAAAAAGTACCATTGTGCGGAATAAAAATATATTTTTTGTACAACAGCTTTTTCCAACAAAGTTTGTTAAATATCGCCTTCAAGTTCGGAACCTGTATTTGCTCCGAATTTCCTTGTAGGCATTTTTTTTTTTTGAACTGTTGAAAATTGAGCAAACCATTGTTCAAACCAAAAAATAAAGTTTGAGTAATAGGGAATAAAGTGTCCTAGCCGAGATCTTTCGAAAGAAAATAAAAAGTTTTTTCGAACAGAAGAATACTTTTAAAAGTTATTAGGGGCGGGAGCAGACAGAAACACACACACACACATTTTCCTCATCTCAAAACGCATTTCTTCCATTTTTTTCTTGTAATATTTATTTAATTGCTATCTGCATTACCCGGTGTTGCACGGTCTACCTCAAAAATGAATGGTGTCAAGTGCCACATATTCAGCAATCAGGCATTTCTAAAATTTTCGAATCAATTTTTAGAAAATCGCTATTTTATGACCCACAATTTAAGTTTAGACCTCTTTAAATCCCAAAACTTCAGTCATCTTTATTTACCAACCAGCATTAGGCAAATTTCCACAATGACAACATCATTTATAAAAAATAAATAAACTAAAAAAAATTAATAAAAAATTTTCACAACTTAGACTAAAATTATTTCTAAAGCTAACGTATATCAAGTTATCATAATTTAGCCTACTTACTATGTTCAGCAAAAGCTATTAAAACTCGCAGAAAGAGCATTAAATATGATATTTAAAAAAAAAACAACAACGAAAAAACATGAAAATTAATCCTATTACTTTTCTTCACGAAAATGTCATTTGCTACGAATCAGAAATTCAACTTGATTCGCAACTCCAACCAACTATAGGGGACGCTGCAGTCACTGTCTAATGGCGAATGAAAAATGTAAATCAAACGCAACATATAAATTGCTTCTAAGTTTAGTAAATGATAGGAATTTTTGTTCGTATGTATGATTTTTTTGTTCTTCATTCTTTTGAAAAGTTTTTTCAAAGTCTTTTGGTTATTCTTACACAGGTAAAAAGAGATGAGAAGTCGAAAAGTATTACGAAAGAAAGAAATTAATGCAAAACACACTGTAAGGTGTTCTGAAACATCCATTTTCACGATGTCAAATTCGATATTCATAAAATTTTGGTTCACTCCGAACAACTTTTTCATTTTGTACTGTTTTTTTTTTCTCTTCATTGGTACTGAAGTCCAGTTTCGTGACATTTCCTGCATTTGATGACATTTTGATCACATAGTGCACTACGTGACCGTAAGACTGTCAGATAATTTATTTCTATGACCATATGATTGAATATCAAAAGAGGAAGATATTTCATTGTCTTATTTAGCTGGCGCAAATTGTTTTAGTTATATAATTGAGTTATTTTTTCGAATCGGAGGTTTATTTTAATTTTCGCTGTTTCATATGTTTCTATTTCTCAACTAATTGATAAAATTCTGTCAAGCTATGCTGTATAAATCATCTACAAAATGCTCTCGGATATGTTAGTGGCAGTTCTGTTTTAAATCTTCACGCATTTAATTCATTCGTCATGGAAATGATTTAACTGATAAACGAAATCTCTTCAAGGTACATTATTCTTTCACACAATACTAAAACAATAATCCTAAAATTCCAAGCTTTTATTTTTTATTGCTAAAATTTTTAACGTTCTTTCTGGATTTTTCAATCCGTTCAGCGATAAATATTTTCAAGAGTATTTATTTACATACTGTCCATTCCAGTTAGATGATGTAGTATTAAGGTTATTTAAATCAATTACACGGAATTAGGCTAAGGAAAAAGCAGTAATTTTTCAGCATGGCCCTAGTGTCCAGCCAATGTTATTAAGTTAATTTTTATTAAGTATTTTTTTTTTCATCGAAATAAAAAACTAATATTTATTCGAATTCACTCCGAACAAGATAAATAAAATGTGTACTCACATTGTTTTAGCAGATATCTTTGATGTTACGCTGTTGCGGATGCCGATTCCAAATGATAAATCACGCAAAAAAAAAAAAAAAAAAAAAAAAAAAAAAAAAAAAAAAAAACACTTCCTTTTTTGTAAAAGGAAGTAAAAATTAATTTGAATTTAGTCATCTTGAATTCAAATTATGTTTTTCGCAATCACGAGTGTGTGTGTGTGTGTGGGGGGGGGGGTATGTGTGTCTGTGTGTAGGCATATGTGCTTGTGTCTGTGTGCAGGCATGAGTGTGTGGATAGTTGTGTGTAGGTGTGTGTGGGTGTTTGTGTAGGATTCTGTATGTATGCGTGTATGTGTATATGTTTGTGTCTGTGTGTGTGTAGGTGTTTGTAGGCATGTGTGTATGTGAGTAGTATATGGACGCAACCTGGAGATGGTTAATGCTATAGGAGCAGCATCGTGAGGATCCGGTCGACGGTGATGCTGCAGTGAGTGGCGATGGCGGGGGGAAAATAAAATGATAGCACATCAAAACAGTCAAGTGAGAACAATAAGCAATTGTGATTGCTCAAAAAACATATAACGAGCTGCTTGTTTTGCCCAAAATGGTACACGTGGAACGCAATGTTTTACCTTTTTCAGCAGTTTTATAAATCACTGCAAGGTAGCGTATTCGAGCTCTGGAGTTGCGAATTTAATATCAATTCTGTGACCAGAAACCGTAAACGATACTTCAAAAAGTAAGATAAGCCTCGTTTTAGAACATGGAATTTTCTTAAAATGAAGAATTTGGGGATGTTCTAATTATCCCTCAAACTTCGCGTAAAGATCACACTTTGCAACCATTTAAGGGCTTTAACATGCTGCGAAAATTGAATTAAACTGACATTTTTTCGATGAGATAGTTTCAAATTTATATTTTTCTTTAAAATTGGAATAAAAATTATGGAATGCTTTTATTCTAAACACAAGGTACCCTATGTTCACCCCGGCACTCATGACAACGCGAATAGAAAATATCATGATGATCGGTTGAGTAGTTGAGGCGTGAAACGGTAACAAAGTAACTCTCGCATTTTTAACATTATTAAGGATTTCATTTGCTTTTGACCTTTTTTTTGTTTTTAGCGATATTTAAGCACTCTCTTTCATTCTTTTTTCTTATGCTTCCTGGAAAGTAGGTCAAAGAACATTTTCATGAGATAAAGTTTGTATTAGCAGAGAGACAAAAGCCTAATCAGAACGAAACTCAAACTGTGTTATAAAAAAGACGTATTTCAAAGAATAGAGTGAATTAGGAAATAAATTAAAATTTCAAGTTTCCTTTGAGAAAAAGTTCAACCCTACACTTCATTTTATCATTCTCTTCTTCAAAGTAATTAATTTTCGCTTAGTTCACTGGTACTTTTTCAGAGCGGTTGTATTTTTCGGATCACTAGAGGAAATAATTGAAGTTAGTCGAAAAATACACGAAGCATATTTTAAATTGCAGTAGCTAACAGAATAGAACACAAAATTACAGTATTTTCTATTATGTTCTTCGATTATCTAGATTCTGGAGTAATCTACCGTACGAGAAATCTCAAGATCAGAAATGAACAAAAATAGATTTCCCCCATCAGTTGTTGTTAACGTCTCGCAACACATTTCTACTTAATTTTGAGCCAATTGTCTACACAGTAATATAAAATGTTAATAACGTTCTTCTAAAAAAAAGCTTGAATTCAAACACACATTTATTTTAGACTATTTACAATAAATACATCACTGTGATTCAATTTCTACCAGTAAAAAAAATGGCCAAAACTTATGATCTCCCTTGCATCTTAATAAACAAAATCTTTTTCTATTTTTTACACTGTTGCCACAAGTCAAAAGTAAATTTTTGTTGCCTCGAGGTAGAAAGGATGATCATTACTTGGTTTCAAGGCGTATCTCCATCACTTGTGTTTTGAATTCGGTTCAATTCTGTTCGCAGAAATGTTTTTTATAGTTTTAATTTTGTAAAAATGTGCGTGTATATAAAAAACATTGTTAAATATGGATGACTATTTTCAAAAAGTGAAAGATTTCATATTGAAAACGTTCTGGAAAAATTCATTTTAGAAGAAGAAATGAATTTGTACCTTAACATAAAAGAAGTTTCAAACAATTTTTAAAAAATGTGAAGCTTGTTTTTCCCTTTTGTTCAAAGTGGATGCACACAAAGATACTGACTAGATTTTTTTTCTAGCTTTACGCATGTAATAAATGTCATTTATAATGCTTTTAAAACACACATTTGACTTATAAAGCATATATTTACAACCAAAAAAAAAAAAATAATTATATGATTTTTTTTATCTTGTTAAAAAATTAAACTCGTAACATTTTCAAAAATTAATATTTGATTTCAGCTAAATGCGTAAAAAACCATTGAATTTTTTATAGTGAGATTCTGAAAATTATATTTCGCAATAGTTTTCAGTTTTTGAATTTAAAATGCTATTCCAAACTAAAAGTATAAGAGCAAAACACTTTAAAGTTTTGATGCATTTGAGCGATTTTTAATCTTGCTATTTCTCTTTCTAGAATATTTTTACTTAAGATTATTGCTTTACAAGTTATTACCAGTAAGTATTATAAAGTTATATTTCCAACTTCATCCTTTTTCCCTTAAAAAACGTAATAGCAAAAAAGTAGCTCTTCCATAGACGCAATGCAAATGAAATTAAATATTTAAATTTTTTAAAAGATTTTTACACGTTTTATAAATAAAGTAACAGTTTGTTGCGCATTAACTGCGTGTGGGTTGCAGCATTTTTTTTTTTGCTTTAACGTTTCAGAGTTAATTAAATCCTTTCGAGATTCTGATTTTTTTCTTCAGTGCACAGTTTTAATAATTTGGGCTGTTAATTTGGTAACTTTTTACATATTTTGATGTCTGTGTGGTTGTGAAAATGACGAAATTTTCTACTACAGACATATAACGAAAAACAACTGTCTACTGAAAGCTGATAGGTAAATGAGGATGTTACATAACATACAAATTACTTATGTATTAAATATGCTGCTAAAATGCTTAATTTTATTAATAAAGTAGTAGAATAACTTAATTTTAAATTAATAAGGAAATTCATCAATGTTCTTCACAGTAACTGGGGCTTAATTTGCACGAAATCTCACGAGAGTTCAAGCCCTGCATTTTGTTTCAATTTTAATTACATATTTACATTTTTGCTGGGAGTTCAACATACTTATGCTTGACGAAAAGTTTTGAAAACTGTAACTCGCGCACGTCTTTTGTTAGAAATTTAACTCTGACAGTTACTAACTTTTGTTCAGAGACGAATAAAAATTTAGTGGTAAGAAAATATACTCTATATCAGCGACTCTCAACCGGTGTCCCGGTGTACTAGCACCGGTCTGAAGAAAGATTTTACCGGTCCTCGGACTTTTTTTTTTTTTGCTTGTCCACGTTAAAAAAAAAAAAAAAAAAAAAAAAAAATCTAACGTAAAGAGAGAGGGAGAGAGAGAGAGAAACACCATAATAGATAATAACATCCTATACGACATTTTTACGCGAATTGTGTAATAAGGTTTCGCAGTTCTTTAAGTTTTTCAGCTATGTTTATTACGTATGTACAGTGATCTCTCACTTATACGCGACCAAACGGGGCAACGAAATTTTCGCGCATAAGTGAAATTCGCGTATAAGTGAAAAACCCAAAAATTAGCTTAAATGCAATAAGTGAACATCAGTTATAGTAATACTAATAGTATACTACTAATACTAATGAATAAATTCGCACATAACTTCCATTTATACATTGTGATTTAATAAAAAAGCCAAATTTGAAGTTATACGTTTTGTCATTTTTTATGCACTGTACAGTACGTAAGCGAATTCCCCAAAACCTAAAAAAATGTCGCGTGATCAGTGCTTTAGTCTACGAGGATGCAAAAGATTTTCGATAAGCTATGTCAACGCGTGCACGATTTTTAGTGACGTCAACCTTTTTGTATGTAACCTGTTCTCCCCTCTCGAAGTCAATCACAAGACTAATTCCACCTCCTATTGCACACTTGTGGAAAAAAAAAAAAAAAAAAACACATTCTTTGAAGAATCCGAACAATGGAATAACGTCGTGTGAATGTATTTCAAGAGAAAGAACAAGAAGGGTACAAATCCTCCGATAAGCAAAGCGTGAATTAGGCGATTTAACTAAAATTGAAAAAAAATTATCGCGCATAAGTGAAAAGTGCATTTTAGGTTTCGCGCATAAATGAACAAGAGTTAACATTGTTTTCCTATATTGCTGGCCGGGCCCGTGAGAAAAACGCGCATAAGTGAAAAACGCGTATAACAGAGGTCGCGTATAAGCGAGAAATCACTGTATTATAATGACAATAGTTACTTATATTTTTCTTAATATTTATCTTTTTTGTAAAAGTTTTTGAACACCAAGTAAAGTTCTATTTATTTATTTATTTAGTAATTCATTTATTGTTGTTAATATTTTGAAAAAAAATTGAAGAAAACCCTCAACTGTTCGTAAAAATATTTTTAAAAGTATTCAACGATCCCAGAGTCTGAACCTATTGTTTTTTTCCATTTTTAAAGTTAAAGAAACTAGCTGATGTGTGCATCACATGACTTCCTTTTACTCCAATTTAATATCATTTCCTCATTATTGGCAATTTTAACGTGATTCAATTGTTTACTCTCTAAATATCACCAACCGTGGCCATATTGAAACCAAATTAAAAAAATAAAAAATAAAAAAAATCGCAAAATTTGTTACCAAGTTTGCGACAAAACTTGGCGACCAAAAGACTGGCGATGTATCGCCAAGTGTCCGACAAATTATAATACCACTTGAGTTTACATCGAAATTAATAATGATTCCCCCCCCCCCAAAAGGCGCAAAAGACCCCTTTAGGAACATCCGAATGCAACCAAAATTGAAGGTGCACAACTAGGCCCCACTAGGAGTCTACGTACCAAATTTCAACTTTCTAGGACATCCCATTTTTGAGTTATGCGAGATACATACACACATACGTACATACAGACGTCACGAGAAAATTCGTTGTAATTAGGGGTCATCAAAATGGATATTTCGGGTGTCTGTAGGTTCCTAGGCATGTATCCACGTGTGGTCGGGTTGAAAAAAAAACTCAACATTCATTCCGGGGTGAGAAAAATGGAAATTAAGCCCGATTTTTGAGTGAAATTTTTTTCGCGAATACAATACTTCCTTTTGTGTAAAAGGAAGTAAAAAGATAGGGAAAAACCTTGCCGATCCGTTAAAAGGAAAAAAAACCATGCTTTTAATGGTTTTGCAGGGGTTTCTTTTTTTTTGGCTAAAAAAGAAAAGAAAACAAAACAAAACAAAAAAAAAAAAAAAAAAAGGAAAAAAAAAGATCGAAAAGAAGAATAAGAAAAAGTATTATCGGTCTGGGAATCACGTGCCATTATTGAGACTGATATAAAGTATGATTTTGGGAAAATATCACTTGCAACAACTGAAAGTTAAAAAAGTTATGCAGCAAAAAACTAAATAAAAATCATATTTTCTATAACAACTACTATTACACAGTCCAACCTCATTAAAACGAGCTGAAAGAGACTATTAAAATCATTCATCTTAACCGCAATTCGTCATATCTAAAAAGTAATCTTCTATACATATAATAAAATAAGATGTTTGTGTGTGTGTGTGTGTGTGGCGCGCTTTCCGTTAAAACGGTATGGCCTAGAAAGATGAAATTTGGTATACAGGTACAGTTTCTGCCGAAGAAGTGCACCTCGGGCTTCGATTTTTGATATTTTAATTAGAAAAAAAGTTATTTAATGTTTTATGTGTTTTTTTTGCACTTTTTAGTACTTTTTACCTCACAGACCCCGAACCAATCGCACCACACAAATATTTTTGTATTATAGTGTTGGAAATTTAATTTTAAATATGATGAATGAAAAAATTTTGAAGATAGAGCAATTTTTGTATTTTTTATAAATTTTTTAAAAAACTTTCAATTTGCATTTTTTCCTGGGTTTTACATTTTTCTAATATCATCCTGCGAGAAGTATCAAAGCCTCATTTCTAAAATTTAAGTTGGTAATAGTAAAAACATTTCGCCCTCTTCAGAAGAAAAAAGTTCTTAAAAATACGCAATAGTTTTTTTTTTTTTTACAATTTTTTTAATGCTGAACACATATCTTTCTACGCATCGGTCGAAAAAAAGCATTCTTCAATCTTCTATGCCTCTGACGTCACTACTTGGATTTCGATTCGATATTTACGACGGAATCTTAATCGCAAACAATGTTAATCTTTTTTTTTTACTATATAGCTTACTTCTACATTTTATGACGTGATGACCACGTGTTTTTCCGGCAGCGCTTCCTTTTTTTCTTTCCTTTTTTTTTTTTTGTTTAAGTTAGGGAATGCATTTATTTCATTTTCCATCTCCCCTCCCCCCCCCCAAGCTGGACGTTTTGCTGTTTCGATATTACGTTACATTTCATAGTTGTGCGCATTTAATTCAATAAAAACAGCGAGATGTTTTTGACACTTACTTTACTTTGTTACTTTTTGCACACTACGGGGAGTTTTGGAGATAACTTTTTTTTTTGTTCTACTTAAATAAAAAAGCGGTTTTTTGAGTGATCTTTGTTTTTATTAGGAAATGAGCGGGGAGGTTAAAATAAATAGAGATGTAAAAGAAAATTTAGAGATTGATCGTAAAGGTAGATAGCCGCCGAAGGCGGCAATCTTAGCGTAAAAATGTGAATGGCACAAAAAAAGATAGAGATGGATTGATTAATACTGCAGCCAAATTTGTTTAAACAGCCGCCGAAGGCGGCAAACTTCAAGTAAAAAGGTAAATGACAAGTTAGCCAAACAGTCGCCGTAGGTGGCTGCTTGCATAGAAAGGTGAATGGCGTAAGAAGGCGAACCAGCTGGTAGGCCGCAGGCGGCTAGTAATCAATAAGACAGGGATTGAAAAGGAGGCGGTGGGAAGCAAATGGATGCAAGTGACAAAATAAAAAATTAGGAGATAACCAGAACAAATGGTAGAGGAACCTCTCCTCTGCTTTGGGGTCGGAAATAGTACTAGTAGTCCTAGTAGGTGCTGCTGTACAGCATGATTTAAAATTTGTTTTTAATAAAAGCCTACCTATTTTCTGAACCTTAAACGGGTCTTACTCGAGTTTTTAAGTAGTCCACTTAAATCCCTTTGCTTCTTACTGCCTCAAATGCAGTTTCTCTCAGCAGTAGTTCAATTTAAACTTATTCGAATTAACATGGTTCAATTGTAGACCTTGATTGACTCAACATAGTAATGCCATAACTGTACTTTTAAGGTTGTAATATATGTTATCACTAGGGGTACCCGCACGGCTTTGCTCGTAGTAGAAAATCAAAGGTCATTTGGTTCGCCTGTAATGGATGATGAATTTTTTTGTCAATTCGCTATGTTAATTTACCCGCCTGTGTTATGGGCCCACGTTATGATAATTTACTCGTCCATGTTATGATATTTCAATCTTCCATGTTGTGATAATTAGCTCGGTAAAATGTTCTTAAAACTGGAATAGGAAAAGAACGAAATCGAATTTTCGAAAAATTGCTGCAAGGTGCTCACCGCTATGCTACGAACTAATTTTGGGATAAATTCCATGAAAATCAGCAGAACGATCTAGGCTCTATGCCGGTAACAGAGATCCAGATAACCAGACACACAGACTTTCAGCTTTATTCTTCGTAAAGATTATCACGTCGAAATGGATTTAGTGCCTTGATGGAAAGAATAAATTGCAAAAACCTTTTCCTTCAGACATCTAAAATATCAAATCCAGTTTTCACTACTATTTTAAATCGTGCAATCACTCAAAAATGGGAATAGACTCGGAGAAAGAGATAAATATAACTATTACGGAACATAAACTCCATTAAAGTCTTTCTAAAGTATTACTTCCAAATAAAAAGAACGAAGAAGAAACATATTTTACTGAATTCAATTTTGTTGTTATGATGCCATCATTGTATTGAAAAAAAATGTGACCTTTTTTCGCAATTTGTAAGTAATCGGTTTTGAAGAAGGAAAAAAAAAAGTTTTTCGACAAAACGTATAAAAATTTTGTGATCACTTCGCTTATTTGGAGAAAAAAAAAAGAACAATCCTTTTCCTGAAACTAATAACTTTTTAAACCTATACAAGTGAACTATTCTTCAGTAAAAGCCGAAATGTATCTTTTCAGTATTAACAGCTGTTATTTGGATTACTTTTCTTCCCTTTTTTAAGAATAAAAGTTTGAGACATTTTGAAACAAATTTTTATAACTATAATGCATATGTTATCTGAAATGTAACTGTTATGAATCGCTAAATCATTTGTAGGGTTTTAGATAAAGTTTTCTACGCAGGTTTTTAAAAGAAAAACTATTGCACTATATTCAGATAAGAAAACATCTATAAATTGCGTTACATCTTGTATTGAAATTCTTGAAATTGTTCAAGAAAAATTTAAACTGCTACATTTTTACTATAAACATAATGTAAAGATAGCTGCATTTTGAAGATTTAAATATGAGGCTATTATAAGCAATTGTGTTCATTGACTGACTCAGAACATTGCATAAAACACTTTAAAAAAAAATCTGGAACTAGTTGAATATTGATTTTGCTGAGAAATTACCATTAATAAACTACACAAATAGTATTTCACTTGTATCAGCGTGAAAATATTGCGTAAGTAGTGTTAAGTTCGCTGCCAGTAAGTATTTGTTGTTGCTGTGTCTGTTCTGTTGTTCAGCAGAGACTGTATAGCTCTGCATAGCTTCAGCATAGGCTGCTAGTTCAACAGTATAGTAGAACAGTATATTTCTACTATGCCGTTGAGAAACTTTTGCGATGACTTTTAACATTATCGTTTAATCAAGGTATAACAGTTATTATTATACGTAGAAACAGACAATACTTTATGCATTTAGGTAGCAGAACAATAATTAAAAAGTTTTTAATTTTCTATGACATTAAATATTTGTTATCGTTGATGAGAAAAATTCCGTTTGTTTAATGAAGATATTTATACTTAAGTTTTCTTTAATGCTACAAAATGATGGTATTAAATTTGAAAATGTCCAAAATGTTAATCTAATAAAAGAAAACGCAGGTTTAACTTAAGTTTAATTAAAAGTGACAGATAAATTATTAATTCAAAAAACCCTGCAACTATACTAGCCTGCGATGAAATTGCTGCTTCCGAAAATTAACTGGTTTTGAGGTTTAAATGTTTTAGCAAGCTGAAATCAAATTTTAAGCCAGAACTTTGTGAGCCCGTAACATAGTTTTTTTTAAAAGGAGGGGGGGGGAGGGGGGAGCAGGAAGCTTATAAGTTTAATTCTATACAAAAGCATATTTTTCATTATTTTGACGACATAGTATAAATGTATATTAACCCTGAGAATTTTTTATTAATTTTTATGATGAAATGCGCCACTAACATCGACTCTACGCAGACGCCTCAAAAAAAAAAAAAAAAAAAAAAAGTTTCATTATGATGCCCTTATAACTCATCACTGGAGCATCTGAAATCAAAAACGAAAATAATGATTTTATTGATTTATAGGTTTTGCCAGATGGCAACGTCAAATTTGGCCCTATTGTCTGGTTTTTCAATTTTCAACAGCTCTAAGAATTCCAAATACAGCTTTCTCATCAAATTTGAGATTTCGCTGCTTCAAATTACGTTAACAATAAAAACTAGTAATATTCGACGTTGTTACTTGCATCAATTTATCAACTAATAAAATAATTTTGGGTTTTAGATTTCAGCTGCTCCAGTCATTAGTAACGAGGGACACTTGTCATGTCAATGGCTGATTTCTTAATAAAAGTTTTTGAAAACTCCTAATATTCTTTAAATGTTAGTCTAATACGAAGCAATTATAGAAAAAATATGTACATGTTATCGAACGTATGCTTTTCTTTTAAACTGAACTTACCCTACATCCCTCTTAAAGTTGTATTATTTTCCGTACATCATAACTTCCGCACGTCCAAAGAGTAACTATGTAACTAAGTTCAGCAAGTTGGGTACATTAAGTATTGTTTTTTCTATTAAAAAAAAGGATTTTTAAACTTCTTGTGATTGAATTCGTGAAATAATACAATTCACGTAGAGGAATTTCGCGAGAAAACCTTACGTAATAGAATTGACCCGATTGAAAGTTAAGATGTAGGACATCGACATTACTTAAAATGGCATGGCATTTTTTGTTTCAGACAACAAACGAGAAGTTCAGTTTCGTAAGCTAATTTTATTTATTAACTGAAACTGCCAAATAAGCGTCACAATAAAGATTCATTCAATATTAGTGCTATATAATAGGGTCGTTTCCAAAACTTTAAAAGTATTTTTTTCTGAAAGAGCATGCTAAAAAACATAGAATCTGACCATTTTTTAAATAATTCTTTTTAAGTTTAATACTTAAAAAAAAATACTGAAATCGGTGCTCTTTCACCGTTCAACGTTTCTGCCGATGACATCACAAATGATGAAATGCCATTCAGTGTTGCCATTTACGATCCAAAATATTAAATTCGCATCTTACTCACGTGTATTGGCAACAATATGGGTGATAGCAAACGTAGAGCGCAATTGTAATTCGCTTTTTGATTATCATAACGTGGAAATGCGGTAGAAAAATGCGCCATAGTGCATCATTTGTGACGTCATAAAGACCACGCCTTGTTTGAAGAATCGGACATTTTAAAAAATTAATTAAAAAATAACTGTAGGGAAATGAAAGTATTTTCTGAGTCCATGTTATTTTTTTTTTGCTTATTCTATTAATATCAGTGTCAAAAAGTACTACTTTTGACTGAAGGAAACAATCCCATTGTTACTAATAATTAACCATTGTTACCGTAAATTTCACACCTTGTGGGTTTTAGCTAATAATAAACCATTGTTAATAAAAGTTCATATCATGCGAATTTTGACATTCGGAACAAAACCGAACACCATGTAGATTCCGTACAAATTCAGAAAACGTGAGAATAATGTAGATACAGTTTATAAGCAGTTAGTAAACACTTATCTGCTTTTTAATCAATATGCACAATTTCAACCATCAGTTTCACTGAAAATTACAGCTCTCTTTACATAGCTCTCCTGCAACATACTATGAGATAGGTAATTTTGAAAAGAGGTCTACCGTCTTCAACTCTTTTAAGCTGTGAAACTGCCCAACTGTTGTCAATTATTAAAACTCTCATATGTATTGCAGCTCATATTTAAAGTGTTAAATCAGAATACCACTCATTATTTAGCAGACGAAACCGATGAAACACATGAAATATCAGGAACATATTCAACTGCACTTGCATTCACATAACAGTGGTAGTTTTGATTGAAAAAAAAAAAAAAAAAGCAGTAAAGGTAACTAGGGATTGCAAAACCGGACCGAAAATTCAATACCGGTATTCTGTGTTTTTAAATCGTGATACTGGAATGCCGGTAATAATACCGGCATTTGAAATTTCTCAAAAATTGCTTGAAAACATATTAATTCGTTGCCACGTTTCATAGTTTTGCACAAAAATTGCATTGTTTTGAAAACGTATTGTGAACAAATATAAAATGAAGGAACAAATGTCATAAATGAATTCACGCAGGTCGGTAGTACTGTTAACAATGCGTGATACACCTCCACTAATGTCATTGCCTAAAAGTATTTCATCTTTAAAAAAAAAAAAGTCTGTTGCATGTCATTTTTGGATAATCCCTTTTGTGTGTGCGTGTGTGTTTCTTTCGTACTGTGTGTATTTTGTATAATTTTTGCAATTTAAAGCTAGTTGAAATTTCTTTCTGGGAGACGATACTCCCCTCTCTCTTTTCCAATATTAATATTATTCTCTCTTGAACCGTTTTGTATTTACTTTTTATTAGCCCTTTAATTTAAGATTTACGATAAACTTGCCTAAATTTTATCTTGTTGGTTTGTCTTATTCGTTTCAGCTTTTTTTTCAAAATTCTTTACAACTATAATTATGTAAATATCTGAAAATATCTTTGAATTCGTGGAACATATTTTTGCTTTTCCTCTATGCAAATTTTCAAGGCAATATATAATATCTAAATGTTATCTTGCCGAGTAGAAGTTAAATAGCGAGACGGCACAACAAACCAATACTGGTGCCAACAAATTGTCACTTGTAATACTAACAAGAAAAGTACAGTTGAAACAAACTTTTAAGGAAAAAAATCATAAAGCATTCCTGCAATTAATGGTTTGAATAAATTTTTTATCGGACAAGGAAGGGGGGGGGGGCATTCAAAATTACACTCGGAATTAATTTTCCCAAAAGGGAAAATGAGCGATCAGAGAAATGGAAAAAATAAACAAACAAAATTCTTTTGTTTAGTGATATTCTATTAGTTTATGCTTTTGAAGTTAAATTTTTACATTAATAGATTTCGGTTCTGTCATGGGAAAATAAATGTACATTTAAAATATAGGTATATATTTAATAAGCTAAATTGAAAATTCTTGAATTAAAACTATTTATTCTTTTCAGCTAATATCGAAAATACCGGTATTTCACTCAGTAAATACCGGTATAACGAAATTGCTCGAAATACCGGTATTCGGTATACCGGTATTGCAATCCCTAAAGGTGACATTATTTGATCAGTGAAGGTCAGTACTTACAACTCAAATGATTTTTCTATTATCAATTCAGCGACGCATGATTTTGAAGCCGAGTGCAACTGATGGTCACTATGTCTCACACTTGTGGAAAAATGGTGTAATTTTTGTGTAAAAGCAAAGTTATTTACTTTTCTTCCCTGTAAAATGTATTATATAAAAAAAACAGTATCTTCTTCCACATAATTATTATTATCTTTATTATTATTATTATTAATATTTCTATTGTTATTACTATTATTTTCCACTCATTCAACGTTATGCTTGCAAAATGTTTCAACCTTTAACCAGTAATGTGAGGCGTCTAAAGATTTTTCTCTTGTGCCCCCAGCAGAGCTTGAAGTTTTTTGATTTTTTTTGTTTTATTTTTTTAATTAATTTTTAAAGTCTTGTGCATATTCATGCCCACGCAGAAATAAATGAGAATTCAATGCGCATTACTAAACGTTAGAAATTAACGCAAATTTCGTAGTTTGTAGTTGTAAGCAGCCATTTCCCCGATGTTTAATTCGATATTTATCAATTCTTGATGGAACTACATTTTCATAGTGGCCATAAGAACACTATAAATATTTCATGTAACAAAACCTTTGTTTACCAGTGTTATCAAAAGAGGAAGATGATACTTCTTTGTCTTGTTTGTCTAGCGCTAGTTGTTTTACATTTGTAGCTGAGTTATTTCTCAAATTGCCGAATCGGATCATATTAATTTTTTCTGTTTTGTAGGTTTCTAATTTCTAAATTTTGATTTAATTCTCTCATGCATCATCAATAAAATTCTCACGGATACATGGTGGTGGTTTTGTTTTTAATTGATCTTCCATTATTTCTTTAAATTTATCGAATTCTGTAATCTTTCTAGCATTTTAATCCACACATGATAAAAAACAAAAATAGTTTACAATTGACATGCGGAATCTCGCCAAGGGTTCTTTGCTCGCACAATTCTAAAAATTTAACCCTAAACTATAATCCCACTATTTTGGTGATGAAAATTCTCAGCGTTAAACATTTTCATTTCGTTCTACGATAATATATTCAAGAAAATATTTTGCATACTGTCCATTCCAACTAAATGCTGCAGTAAAATTAGGTTAGTTAAATTAATTATTTTTAAACTAGGCGGAGATGAAAGCCCTAACTCTTCTGCCAATGTTATCAAATCCTTCTTTCGAGCTTAAGATAAAAAAAAAAACATATTTTTACAATTTCACACAAAACAATAAAAAAAAAAAAAAAAAAAAACTTACCTGGTATAACGTTATCCTCTTTAAAAAAAAAAAAAAAAACTGCACCGAACAGAGCAAACGCGAAGTTTGTTAATCCAGAGTTTTCTCGTGTTTACGCTTTCGCCATTTACGACAATCATCTCACCTTTTAGAGGGAAATAATGAAAACTAAAATTATTTTGAGAAGCTCGAGAATACCATTAAGGGACGAAACAATTTCTGTTGCTGAAAGCAATCTAAGACGCATCGAATGCGTTAATAAATACTCCTAACAAACTGCATGTGTTTAACAACAGATACACGTGGAACGCAATGCTTTACCTTTTTCTTTAATTTTGTAAATCATCGCAAGGGAGCGTATTCGAGCGCTGGAGTTGCGAATTACTACCTGTCAATTTTCAAAATTTAATATTTTGTGGTTTATTGTAAATAATTTTTGTTACAATAAAGTGGTACAGTTTTTGGAATTTTTGAGTATTAATTGGATCTGTTATGTCCAATGCAGTACTTACCTATTGTCAAGGCAACCTTAACCTGCCAATGCTGTGATTAAGATCTGCTAAGCCTTCATAATACTGCCGGATTAGGTTTGCCCCATTTATAGTAAACAGTAGGAATTTTTTGATTTTAAATGTTTAATACATTTTGTCAAAAACACACAGACAAAGTGAATGGGGAACAGTGAAATAGTTCATTTCGTTTACTTATTTATTGGTTTATCAAATCACTCTAGATTCATTTATTCAATAAATGATTTACATTTCTTCATTTATTAATGTCTTTATTTATTCATTTACTCAGGTATTTTCTTATTTATCTTTTATTCACACATATATTTTTACCTATGATAATTAATGAATGTATTTTCTCCCTTATTGTTCCACATTCATTCATTTATTATTTTATTTACTCTTTAAATTGATCAAAATAGTTTTAGTTATCAAACAAAAAATATTTTGTTAGAAAAATATTTTATTTTTGACTTTGCCATATAAAAAAAAGTGAAACTTTCGTATTTTTTAAAATAAAATTAATTGTCAAAAATGAAAAAAAAAAAGTATCACTACAAGCTTGGTTGTTTTCTATATTTCTTTTCCTTTAGTAACAGAAATTTTCAGGAGAAACTTCCAATTTGTTCACGTCGAAAAAGCGAAGTTGTCTGAACTACTTCACTTTGTCTTCCACGTCCCAACTTAGCTGTAGAAGTAATATTTAATAATGGATTAAACCCAGTCCATCAGTAAAGCTATGATAATGCATTGGCTTGTTTATTTAATTATGTGGACTCCCCAAAGAGTCGGAGAAGAACCAGGATTTTTAGAGCAAATCTGCTTGAGCTCTGTTTTGATGTTGGAAATCAGTTCTGAATGCGGTTCGATAAATAATTCTGTTTTGTTGGAAGCTCTGGAATGTTCAAGAAAGTAAAGGATCAAATCTGCACCTTAGAGCAAGACTAACCTAAGTCACATGATCTCTACTTTACAGGGGAGTAGCAAAATGGTCAATAGTTGCGTAGAAAGGATTAGTCTCGCACTCGTTAAACACTGGTAAATTATCATAAATGATTCTTTTAGGACAACGTTCATATGGCTCAATGTGGAATGGAGTTCGACATACAATGCACTAATAAACGGAAAATTGCTACTTGCTGGACTTGCGGGCTTTGAGGTACAGAAATAATGTTTTATTTATTTTATTTCTGCATGAAAAACTATTTTTGATAAAAAAAATCTATATATATATATATATATATATATATATATATATATATATATATATATATATATATATATATATATATATATATATATATATATATATAGGAAAGAAAACGCATCATCAAAAGAATCATATCTATATATTTCGTTTTCTTTTCTTTTCTCTCTTAAAACAATCTTTAAAAATGCACAGATTAGACATTTCATATGCTTTGTTTCTTGCCAAGAACAATTTAGACAACATTCATAATTGATGTTGTGAAGCAGGCTGTACAAATATTCCTCTTACTTCCGAAGACATATCAATGGTTAAACCAGAAAAATAGGTTATGAAGGAAATTTCAAAAGAAATCTTTTAAATTTGCTCGCAAAAAAAGCTTCATTATATGCCGTGAAATATACCTTAAAAACACTTTCAATTTTCGTTAACTATTGTACGTACAATCCTATATTTTTCTGATATTCTGCATTCCCTTTTGGCAAGGACAATGTTCTCTAGACGTTTCCACTTTACAAAATAGTCAAACGTGATTTCTTTTTACTATCTACCTTGAAAGATGTTTCATAAAAAAAGCTGCTAATGAATATAATTTGCAGGGAATCTTTTTTTCTTTTTCGGAAAGAAAAAGAACGCGTTGTCTTGTTTGCTTGCGAAGACAAATTCACGCAAGCGTGATGGAAACGTCGCCTGCAGGAAAGCGGCATGACTTTTAATACCAGTCGAAATAATTCAGAGAACTGCAGGTTGAGACTGTGATTAAACGAATTTCTTCTCTGACTGTAAACTATGACATAACTATTTCATTTTATTAAATACACATATTTAGGATTACGCTCCAGTTCTTTAATAATATATTTTCATGTGACTACTTTTATTTACTTGATCACTATTTTTCTAAACTTTGAAAAAGTATAAACGAACGGGTTTGTTTATTTCAGTCAAAAGTACTACTTTTAGTCACTGAAATTGATAAGATAAGCAAAAAAAAAATATATGGAGCCAGAAAAGAACTTTTATTTTCGTAATTGTTATTTTTGATATATATTTTGTGTCCGATTTTGGAAATGCAGCGTGGTCCTTAAATGTCTTTAAATGTCACTAAACAGTAATATTAATGGCAATCATAATGCGAATTTTGAATGAAGGTTTTTCTGCAGCAAACAAGAAATTCATTAGTATTATTGCGATAGAATATTTTTCTCTTTATCTAATCTTAAAATACTGCGCTCTGCGGTGATGGCATTAGTGAATGGCATTTCATCACGTGTGATGTCATGAGCAAAAACGTAAAAAACGAAATTGAATCTGCTCACCGATTAAAATAGTTTTTTTTAATAGGTACTAAAGTTTGTCAAATTATTTAAAAAATGGTTAAAACCTTTGCTTTTAAACATACTCCTTCATAAAAATGATACTTTTAAAATTTCTGAAACCACCCAATTATTGAAATCAAGGTTTTTTTTTTCTAGTGGTTTTGTGCATTAGCTTCTCGCCAGTTGTAGACCAAATGCATTTAACATGATTTGCACCCATTTGTTCATTTTTCAGCACCATCGGCAGATTACCATCATCGTTCGAAAATTTTTGATAAATGAAATTCTCACGGAACTTTTTCATGACACATAATTATGCGATATGAACGCTGAGAATATTCTGTATCTTGAATATTCACGGACTGGTGGTGAGATTTGAACCTGCTCCTAGAGTCGTAAGAAGCCAATGCTGAACCACTACGCATCCCAGCCGGAGCTCATGCAGAAATAATCCATAATACACTCATGAAAATTGAAAATAGCGCCCTAAGAAGGAAACATTGAATTGAAGTGAAATTTAATACACAGAATAATATAGGTGAGAGATACACTTGATTTCCCAAATTCTAGACAATTAAACAAATACAGGCTAAAAAATGAGATAAATACAGTGCTACTTCAGTAGCGCGTCGGACCCCCTTTTGCTGCAATACAAGCCGCAACACAGTCCGGAATTGAGCTAATTAAACTTCTGATGTTGTCCTGAGACAGATGGACCCACAAATTTTGAACAGCCGCTTCTAAATCTTGTACAGAGTAGCACGGCGGCATCTGCTGTTTCAGCTGATCCCATACATGCTCCATAGGGGACAAGCCGGGCGAGCGGGCTGGCCGTGGAAGAGTCTCAAAAAGACCTAAGAAGTCTTGAGCAACTTTAGCTGTATGCGGCCGAGCATTATCTTGCTGGAAGAATGCCCCTGGGAGACCATTTAGGAGCAGTCCTACATGTGGTTGCAGAATTTCATTAACATATCGCTGACTCGTAAAGGTTCCACGTAGCACAACTAAAGTAGACTAGCTATCATAGGTTATGGCCTTCCAGACCATTATACCCGCGGTACGGGCAGTGTGTCGTGCGAAAGAATGGGTGGAATGGTACCTTTCTCCGGGGCGCCTCCACCCTCTTCGCGGTGATCATCTAATTCCAATATGAACCGGGATTCATTACTGAAAACCAAGTTTTACCAGTCAATGACATCCCACATCGCTCTGGCTTCGCATCATTGTAGACGGAGTTGCCTATGTTTTGGTGTTAAAGGGAGCACACGAAAAGGACGTTTCGACATCAGATTCACTTCCGCTAGACGTCTAGAAATGGTTCGAGGAGCAAATGCTACCCCTACGTCTGCTTGAATGGTGGACCGAGTTCTTGTGGGATTCACGAGCACTTGACGGACACTTCTTCGATCCCCTCTCCTCGTCGACTTCCTGGTCGCTCCAGACCCGGTTTTTCGCACGTAAGTACCATTTCGTGTCCACCGCCTCCAACAGTTTCTAACGGAACACTCCGAACGATCCACCTGGGCAGCAACACGGCTCGTCGACCACGCGCAATTTTCATGCCGATGATCAAACCTCTCTCAAACTCGCTTAACTGTGAGAAACGTTTTCTAACTCGCCTACCTGGCGCCCTTCACTCATTAAGGTTCTCCAATAATCGGGATGTAATCATAACATTTATAAATCTCAAATTATGCGCTGGTTTATATAGCACCGTTTTTCCGATTGCATCGATACTTTGGGTAAACAGTCATGCGCATTGACACCACATTTGGATATCAAATGTCACTCTTCTTATATGCAAAGTTTCACGGTTAGACCTTTCTTATTTCTTGGGGCGCTATGTTCAATATTCCTGAGTGTACTTGGAACCTGTTTCAACTTTCCTTAACTCTTTACAACTTTAAACGCTATTATCGTAATTGCAGACGAGTAATAACATCCCGTAATGTGATGATATGACATGGGAATCGATACACTAGTACGAAAGAAATCCTCCATATGGGATAAAAACATTCCTTTCGAACATATTAATGCACAGGTTATTCATTAAAAAATTGCTTTATGATTGTAACTCGGTAATTCATATCTACACAGAGTAACTAAGCGTACTGATTATGCCTACGGAAAAAGTTGGACATTTGCATCTCATTTTGTTCGACTTTTCTAATGATTGCTTGAATGTTGTGAAAAACAAAGTATGCAAGTATTCGTTATAAGTAACCTATGCTGGAAGTTATTACAAAACTTTTAGTGCTTATGGTAATGGTGTAGTTTCAATTAGCTAAATTAGCTTTGCTAAATTTATATTTTAAAGTGTATATTTGCATGACAGCAAATTAAATTACTTCATTTTTGGAATATATTTGAATTAAAGCTAGGGAAAATATTGCGTGATTCGCTCAGAAAATTAAATATTAAAATTAACCGATTGTTTGCTCTCGTAAATGACCACCTGGGCATGTATCGATTTAATACAAAAATGTTCATTTAAGTATTTTGGTTTTTTACGAAAAAATACGAACATCTCTCAGGCACGTGTCATATTATGCGTGATGCTTTAACTGTCTTAACTTAACAAGCTTTCTTTTCGCTTCACATACAGCATCTTGTGCTCATACATACTCTTTATAAATCTCCATATTATCTGGCCACCAAAATGAGAACGAGTTGAAAAATCCACCTTAAGTCCAAGATTAGCAGGTCATCACTCGCTCTTCACTCTTCAGTCAAGGGTCCCCCGTATCGTACCACTAATTGTGGTTTAACCAGTTGGATGGGACCCTACAGACAGCTCTGATTTTTTGATCCAGACCAGAAACCGAGCAATCCCTAGTCCAGCACACCCAGAGGTATCGTTTTACTTAGAGGACTATGTGACCACGAGCATATTCAACGTCCTCCTCACTTGGTGACTGCAATCATCTCACCTACAGGTGAACGGTGAACTCCATTTTGAAAAAAAAAGAAAAAAAAAAAAAAAAAACCAGCCACACAGAGGAATGACGGAGTAAACACATAGCGGAGAAAGCTCTGGGTTGTTATTCCACCATCAACGTGTAACAAGTTTTTTCTTCATTGTCATGTGACATTCGCCACTCCACCCGATTTTAATTGAGTTGGAATGTAGTTTATCCTCTCTTTTTGGCAAGATAAAGGTGTACAAGAAGGGAATTACATAATTAAACCAATAAAAGCAATTAAAATATCTCCTCAAAGGGGTTGCAAAGACCTGTCACGTGACAATGAAGAAAGTGACAGGTTACCGGGAAATGTTTCTTGCGAATTCAAAAGGTATTTACTCTGCTTCTTCTGACGGTCGAACGACTAAGCGTTCATAAATTTACATTTTGCAGTTTGATAATTAAGCCTGCGTTAATTTCTGTTAAATCAATAGACTATACAGTCTTTTTTTCAACATTATAAACAAAATGAGGTTAATACTTAAGAATACTTGAAGAGAGCACACAATAAGTCAGGGTTGCGGAGTCGGAGAAAAAAAGACTGGCTCCGATTCCACCTTCGGCGCTTTTAGAATCTTTGACTCCGACTTCGACTCCTACTTTTTTACCCCAAAATCAAGCGCTAGCAGAGTTGCGAACTCTGCTAGCGCTTGCGAAAATGAACGATTCCGACTACGTCTTGAAATTTCAAACCTTCGACTCCCGACTCAACCTCCGACTCCTTTACACCGAAACTAGTCTGATTCTAACTCTTCGACTCAGATTCCGCAACCCTGCAATAACTACTACAGTCCATTGTGAATAAATGAAGAAAATAGGAATTATTCTCAATAGCCCCCCTTAATTTAATTGTGTTAGTTTTCCGTAATTTCAGCCTTTCAGCTCAAAAATATTTAATGACATTCAAAACTCAACCGCAGAGACACTCGAGTAGACAAAGAAGAAACGCAATTCCTTACCAAAACCCTTCAGACTTTAAATTATTGCTGTGCCACATTTAACCGTTTAACTGAAAATTAACTAAACATTTTTAAAACTACAGAGCATTGAAGAATTTCATAATGTTGAATGTTTTGTTATTATAATTGCTTCAGTATTTGTTTATAAAGCTATTGCAGTTTCTTTTAACAAAGATTAATACAATAGAAATTAATAATGAATATTTAACAATGGTAACTATTCAACTCATTAATATTTCATAACTATATAATTTGAGTTTTCTCTTCCTGGGAAGGTAGGTGAACTAGAATAAATTCATTTAATTTGGGAAAGGAAGAACATTTCAAGGAAGCAAAAGAACAATGCACGAAATATTGCGCAACTGAAAATAAGTTACTTAAGAAATATTTATATAATCTCATTTTCTTATGCAAATGATAGCATAAAATGTTATTTTATGCTGTAGTATTTTTTTGTTTAAACTTTCCCCTCAAAACTGATGTTCAACATTTAACGCGAGTTTTATGTAATTCTAGTATAAAAAAAGTGTTTGGTTCTCATATGCATAACAGCGATATTTTGTTTCAAATTAAATAGGGTTATCGAATATAACAATCGCAAGGGAATCTTCGATGGAAGTTGAAAATGTTAATTCACAGTTAAAATGAAAAGATTCATGTCACAATTATTCAAAATTGTTTTGTTTGCTCATGTTTTATGCAATCATTTAAAATAGATATATGAAATTGTTAATTAAAAAAAAAAAAAAAAACCTGCATAAGGTAAAACACTAGTAGTGGCCAGTGCTTAAGTAGTGGTCACTTCAAGGTTTATAGTTGAAAAAATAGGATTTTAAGTCTCCCGATGGATTAAAAGTTCATCAAACAACACGTTTGAATTACATTGGAAAACCCGAAATCCTATTTTTTCAACTATAAACCTTGAAGTGGCCGCCACTCAAGCACTGGCCACGGCTGGTGTGTTTACCTTATCTCTCTACATAGTATAAAATGAAGTCTCCAAAAAGCGTTTGTCTGTTTGAACTCGCAAAACTCGAGAACTACCCGGCTGATTTTGCTGAAATTTTCACAGTTTGTTTCTTCAAGTCCTGAGAAGGTTTGCAGACCAATTCAAAAACAATTCGATGAATAGTTCTTTTTTTATTCCAATTTAGGCCCAATTTTCACGTAAATTCCTGAATATGGGGGTAAAAATTACTCGCAAATAGTAATATTATATATCGTTGGAAAGGGAAGAATTTTCCGCGTTCTACATAATTTGTTCCAATGCTCTAACCTAATTGTGGCGGGGGTTTTTTTGCGTTTTTAGCTCGAATTTTTTCTGGCTTAGTTGAAATTTAGGCACTACTTCCTTTATTAAATCCATCAATAAAAAGTGAAGGAATTGTCCCCTAGTTTTCTTTTTGACTGCATCGGAAAGAGCTGCTTTTTTTTACTCCAGATCCAACTCGACCTAAGGTCGAAAGTTTAACCCTCTATCTCCATTAGAAAAAAGTTACAAGCGAATTAAATGAAGTTCTAAAATCTATTCTGTATTCAAGTTTTTAACCATTTTATTTTGCGTTTCCACGGTAACGCTTCTTGAATCCATTGTTTATTTCCATCTTTCTCATTTTCAATTCTTAAACTTATATTATTTTGTGTTTCCATGGTTACGCCTTTTAAATTCATCTTTCTCATTTTATTTCAATTTCTTTAAAGTATTTTAATAGCTGTCGTCATTGTTTGGCGAGAAAATTTTGCATGGTGGTTTTTTTCTTTCATTTAATCCTGGTTATTGAAGATACTTCACTTGACGCAATGATTTTTTTTTCAAGGTAGACCGGGCAAAGCCGGGCAACGCAGCTAATGTATGATATGTTTACTGCTTGCAGCTTGTGTCAAAGATTAGAAGACGAAAAGTAGCGTAAAAGAACGGAAAATAAAGCTTCCACAAATAAAAATGCTGTACGTTACAACTAAGATTACTATCACTCTGTTTTCTTTGCTCTGCCTTGTTTTCTTTTTCTTGTAATTGAATGACATTCCAAGGATCTTAAAAATGCAATAAGCATCGGAACAAACAATCTAAAGATAAAAGAAATATTTGATTATACTAATCTACTTGATGTTTTGCTTCGTTTTGACATTTACTGAAATTTAATTCATTCTGCTGACAATATTTTGTTAATTTTCACGATATTCGCACAGGTGTTTTCTAGTAATTGCTATTCCGGTATATTACCAGTCTTAATATCGGTGTTTCAGTATCACGTCTTAACAACTGCCAAAAACCGGATTTATCTATTTTTCCCGGTATTGCAACTACCCGGTATCATTAGCTCCATCAATTTAGCTGCAAAATAATGTAAAAGCAATTCTTTTAAGTCTAGCTCATGTGCAGTTAAACATGATTAAGTGAAAATATGTACTCGTATTGCTTCAAATTTTTATATTTTTATATCTGATTGCTACGGATGACACATTTACTAATATACTTTCCCAACAAATGGTTACATACATAAACTAGAAAGTAACCCGTCATGGTAAGACAGGGAAAAATTTTCTTTTATCAAAAAGATTGACCGTTAAACTTGACGTATTCCAAACAATATTTGTTCCTCAAAGCTAGACTAGCGTAATTCACATTTTTACTTCCTGCAGGAGAACGTAAAAACGTTAGTTTACTGCATACGAATGTTAAGACTCGTGCTCTTAAAGCATTGGTAAATAAATATAAAGGGTTTTTTAAAACAGAATTACGTTGTTATGGCTTATTGTGGAACAGGATACTGCGTGGAACTTAGTAATATTCTGAAAATAACAATTTTCGGATGCGTTAATATTCCTCTAAAGTATATATATATATATATATATATATATATATATATATATATATATATATATATGTATGAGAGAAATATCATAACTTATACAGAATTTGATACAAAGTTAAATAATCATTCTCTTCATAAAACCATGAAATTAGCAACTCATCAAACATTTTAAATTTCTAAGGATTTCCTTTTCGAAATCATAATTACTATTAATTTCATTATTTATTTAAGTTGTTCTCAGCTCGTCAACATTTCCAGAAAACATAAAGTGTATTAGCGCAAAAGCAATAAATAAACCTTGCTTGTAATATACAACTAAGTAAACTTACTACATTTTGCTAAAAATAGTAATGAATTTGAAGTACACTCTATAACAAAAAAACCGACACACCAAGAAGCAATCATCCGATTGCTTTGAAATTTTGTATGCATGAGTGTTTTGACCAGATATGCAAATGATTAAAATTTGGTGTCCAATGAATGAATAGTTTGATCTTCAGCACATCGAAACTGCGTATCCAGCAGATGTATATAAAGAGCAGTTCTTCAACAGTTGTTAAAACTTTCGGTTTGATTGCAATTTAGATTACCCAACAACTTAAAAATGACTTGCCGCATGGTTCGTGCTCATTACGAGCAACTGTCAGAGTTTAAAAGAGGTCGTATCATTGGATTGAAAGAGGCCGGTTGGTCGAATCGGAGAATCGCTCGTCATTTGAGTCGAAGCGATGCAGCGATTCGAAGATGCTGGCAAGGATGGGTGGAAATTGGCAGAGTTCAGCGTCAGGATGGTAGCGGTCTACCTAGGGTCACAACAGATCGTGATGACAGAGTGATTTTCCGATCAGTTGTCACAGCGCTTTCTTCATCTCTATGAACCATCAGAAGTTCAATCTAAACACCAGTGTCCATCATGACCATTTACAGACGGTTGGAACAACGAAATCTATACCCGCGCCGACCGTGACGCCATCTGCCACTGATGCCTACACACTGACGAGCCAGATTACAGTGGTGCATGGTTCGATCAGGTTGGAATGATGACGACTGGGAACGTATAGTCTTTAGCGGCGAGCCCCGCTTCCAACTGTGCCCTGACAATAATCAAAGACGTGTTTAGATACACCCAGGACAAAAGGGGGATCTTGCTTTCACTATTGCACGCCACACCGGCCCTCAACAAGGCATTAGGGTCTGAGGTGCATTTCCTTTGATAGCCGGGTCTCGTTGGCAGTAATTAGAGGTACACTTACTGCACAGTGGTACATCGACGACATTCTAAGACCTGTCTTGCTGACGTTCCTTTTGCAGTTCCCTCGGCTGACTTTCAGCGAGACAGTGCCAGATAACATACGGCACGTGTTGCTATGAGCTATCTGCAAGCTTGCCAAACTTTTCTGTGGCCTTGCCAGATCGCCAGATCTCTCTCCCATCGAGCATGTCTGGGATATGATGGGATGGCGATTGCATCTTACAAAGAATGTTGATAACCTCTTCTGACAATGGGAGCGAATTTGGCCGGAAATACCGCAAGATACCCTCCGGGAGCTTAATCGGTGTTTTCCTCGCCGTGCTTCGGCTTGTATCTAGGCTAGAGGCCGGGTCAATACCTTATTGTACTTGTTACTGTAACTCTGACATAAATTATTTAATCGTTCTGAGAATTTAATCATTTACTATTCTGTGCATTGTCTTTCTATCCACTAATTTTCGTCTCAGTTGGATCACTCCTTCTTGGTGCGTCGATTATTTTATTATAGAATGTATATACGATCAGTAAGCATAAAGATAAAATTTTTATTCACATTAGCATCAGGTGCGATAATTTCCACGTTGACAGCAGCATGTATTATGAATCACATTTTGAAAATAATAGAAAAATATTTATAAACGTAGATTAAAAGTGATTAATTCACTAACGTAAGTCCACAAAAACGACTTTTGTCATTCTATCGTGTTCCACAATAGCTAATAAAATTTGCAAGAAAGCGCAGACGATATTTAAAACAAATTGAAAACAAATCCATTATTCGTTTCGAATTTATGTAAAATATGTAAAAAATCTTTCCGTACACATATGTAAAAAATCTTTCATTCATTTTTCATCAAATAACTATAAAATCGAAACAAACGATATTTTATAAAGAGAGATAACCCCTTAAATTTTTTAACGCTCTTTTTTCTTTGAGAATCTAATTTTACATTTCAAAGCAGACGATAATTTGAATTGTTTGTGACATCAGAGGAGCGTCACTCTATCAGTATTGGCTATGATATATATAAAGATGTAGTATGTGCAATATAGGATAATCAAATCATATTTCTTTTTGAAATGCAGACAAAAGATGAAATAATAAAAAAAATCCTTACAAAACAACGAAGCGACCCAAATTTTCTTTTTTCCTTCACATTTCTTCTACCATAATTTCCTAGCTTATAAAAAGTTACTTATTTGCGAAAAAATAAGAACATCGGTTTTTCAGTCTTTTCAGTAGGCTCGTTTTAAGTGCTGATTAGATGCAATTCACCCCCAATACTAACGGTCCTTTAGACATCGATTGTATTTTATTACTTTTTCAGAATTGATCATTTTCCTTATATTACTGAAGAGCGGAAACTTCTCGTGCAACGATTTCTTTTTTGTAAATCGAGTTCTTCTACGAAGTGAACGATGAACCATTAAAGGATTTATTCTGACGACACTTCAAAATCTATATTCTCATATTTCTCGATTTTTGAAGATTTTCTTCTTTCAATGTGATGTCATTTAAATTTCAATATGTAGCAGAGTACTGAAGCGGAAGTTCTTTCAAATGATGTCATGAATTTGACGCATTAATCGCCATCTTTAAAGTTAAAAGTGTCATTCTTCGCCGTAAACTATACTACATACTAAAAGTATTTCAACGAGACTTTTAATAGCTCTCAAAAGATAATTTAGCTGCAAGTTATATGCGAAGTTTGATAAATATTAGTTTATATCTTGAGGAGGCGCTGCAGTAGCAAATTGCTCGTGTTTTTCATTGAAAGTATGTGGTTACGTTATATAAAACACTTTATCCTCATATAAAAATTAGCCGATGATCGAGTAATCCGCGTGTTTCAACAATGAAACTCGCGCCACGGCATGATAATTTGATGATATGTTTTAGTAATGTTTAACATGCATGGAAAGGCTTTGACGTGACAAGGCTGAACTCTATCCGGTAACTTATCTGTTTTACTGGTAAGACTTTGTCATTTCAGGAATGAAGAAACGAAAAAATGATCAACAATAACCGCTACCTACGGGAGTTTAAGGTTAATCCTCTGGAGTTAGGGTTAAAATTTCAATTATCAAAATATCACCAAACAGGCAATGGCTTCGTTCAAATGCAGAAGGAATTTTCACCCGTCATACCTTGACGGACGATTTTTTTAGTCTTATTATAATATGTGTATTTAATATTCTGAGACATTAGTCTAATAACAACTCAATGGATATGTTCAAATAAAGCAACCAGTTGCGCGGGTTGGTTGATTTGATGATGTCAGCGGTAGATTCAATGACTTCCACTGTGAGTGTCATTGGGATATTTTCATTAGTTTTCATCAACCAATATGGATCTATTAGTACGCACCTGATTAGTCACCTGGTAACCGCGTTTTTAGCACATAAGTAATTTTTCGAAAACGTTAGATGCTTTAGGCTAAGCATTTTCAAAAAGCGTGGAATAGTTTTGTAAACCCGATGGGGGAAATTAAAAAACTCAAAACGGTTTTATTGCATGTAGACGCTTAAAATGATTAAATTTTCGATTTCTTCACTGAGACGTTAGTATCATAAGGTTGTTTCAAAAGTTAGAAAAAACTTGCCAAGGATAGAATTTTTAACATTTTGAATTTTTTTTTTGTTTTGTTTGACAAGTAAAGCTTAATTTTTTTGCAAGTGTTTACGGCCTTTCGGTACACCCGTAGTGAACACAGCTAAATCCATGGATTTTTAAGTTTTTTTTTCTCAGCATTTTATAGTTCATTGCCTATACTACCAAGTCACAAAGCAATACGGAATGAATCCCTCCAAATCTTGTGAAAAACTGCTACCAAAACCCAGTCTATTTCAGAATCAACTCAACCCACCCTTCTCTTAAATGGTCACTGTAAAAACGTACGGGTAACATTATCGGCCAAAATATTAAAAACTGATTAGTCACCTGGCATTTTTGATTGTATAGCCTAGCAAATGGCTTGAAACATATACCATATAGTATATGGTACAGTATAGTATATGGTATATAGTGATGGGCATAATCGAGATCTTTTGATAATCGAGATCTCGGGAATCGAGTACTTCTGATAATCGAGTGATTGATAATCGAGATCTTTTTAAGTCGATCACTCGAGTGATTGATAATCGAGATCTTTTGAAATCGAGAACTCGAGCGATTGACTTCTCGAGATCTTCCGAATCGAGTACTCGAGCGATTGACTTCTCGAGATCTTCCGAATCGAGTACTCGAGCGATTGACTTCTCGAGATCTTTGAAATCGAGTACTCGAGCGATTGACTTCTCGAGATCTTTTGAATCGAGTACTCGAGCGATTGACTTCTCGAGATCTTTTTAATCGAGATCTCGAGATGTTTTAAATCGAGATCTCGAGATGTTTCAAATCGAGATCTCGAGACGTTTGAATCGAGTACTCGAGTAGTTCATTTTCTGAACTTTTCCAAAATTGAGTTGACTGCTACGGGGGTGCCCACTAAAAGGGGGTGGGGCATGGCGCAGCCTGTGCAACTAAAATTTTTAGAGCCGGTTTTTTGAGAGGGTTTTTTTAATCTCATTTTCGAAAGGGGGGGGGGGGGAGGTCCATGGCGCAGCCTGCGAAACCGAAATTTTTAGAAGCGGTTTTTTTAGAGTTTTTTTTTTAAATCTCATTTCGGGAGGGGGGGGGGGGAGAGCTCTTTCTAGACGGATGCTCCGTAACATTTGAGAGGGTGCGCCATCGCCCTGCGAAAGGGGGGAGGTGGACTCCCTTGACTTCAGTTGAATTCCCGAGTTGTTTTGGCAGGGGTGCGCTCGAGATAGGAATGTGACATTTAGCCTACCATTTAGGGGTATAATAAGGGGTGAACCCTCCTGGCTTTTAGAAGTTTTAGGTTAAGTTGGGGGGGGAGGGTATTGACACCCCCCTTTTAGAAGGGGAATCAATACCACTCCCCCCAAATTCCATGAAAAATTCTAATTTTTACATTTAAGTGGGTCTAGTTTTTTGTTGTTTTCCGATAAAATTAGCAGATACACCTTTTGTCCCCTTACCCTCCGGTAAAGTTCGAAATGCAAGCTTGTTTTAGGGGGTCGATTCGATAGATTTTAGTCTTCATTTTGGGGTCGCAATCCTTGGGGGATGCAGGTTCGACTAGATTCCCTGTTAGCTTGTCAGAAACTAGGAGCTCGGCATTTGGGCGACTGAGTGATTTATTCGAACGGTTATGCATTTAAACTAATGATTTTCATTTATCACGTGATTATTTCGAATGGTTTCGGACTCTCAAACACGAAGTTAATAATATAAACAAGTAGGGGAATAGTTGCTCTGCGCAAAAGTACTCATTCTTTCCTAGTTTATAGCTTTGCTTTTTTTTTTTTTGATGTTCTTGTTGAGAGTAGTTGAGTATATTTATCTGATTAATACATGAGGAGGGAGGGTAAAATATTTCTGATTGCGTTTTCCAGAGGATTGGGATTCCCGGCGCATTGAAAAGTGTACAAGTGTGGCTTGAAGTGCATTGAAGTTCATGATTATTTTTTGTCTTTCTTGATCCGCTCTTTTTTATTTTTCATTTTCATTCGTCGACTTTAAGAATATGCAATAACAGTAAAAGTGTTGGGAGTGAAGTTGAAATGTTTTTGAGTGCATTAAAAAGAAATATTGAAGTTTGTCGTGTGGGATTAATTTTAGCTTCCACTCTTCGGCCCAATTTTTAAATAAAAATTACATTTTATACAGATTGTTTTTTTTTTTTTTTGAAATTACATACGCAAGATATTTGTGACTTCTTGTGTGCGTAGCATTTATTTTCGCGTGGGTAGTTAAATTTAAGTATTTTGCTTGTTTTACTCGCTTCTGTTTATGTCATATTCCTTATAGTTTCGTAAATGTTGATTAGTATATTATTTACTCACCTTAAAAATTTTTAGTCAATTAATGTGCTGATTTTATGTTTTTTTTTTTTTTTTTGTAAAGTTGAGGCAAAACTGCTGAAAATGCTTAGGCTCGCAACGGTCCATTTCGGAACTTAAGGTTCCGTAGTTACGTTTCATTTTCCGTGCGCTGGTCCTCAAATAGGTTAAAATTGATTGTCAAGTTTCTCTGAAAAGCAAATTACGTATTCGGTTTTCAAATCATCCGAAATGCTCAATAACCGAGCATTCCACAACAAACAATATATTATACAAGAGAAAGCGCGGGGGAGGGGGGTAAATGGCGCAGACCGCGCCATTGAAGTTTTGAAGAGGAGAGGGTAACTTAAGCGGGCTTTAATTTATTTTAGGGGGTTCAACGTCGCATTTGAGGGATGAGTGTCATCGTCATGGGGGGGAGGGCACCACTGAATTATAAACACCTTGCGTTTAAACATTTCATAAACGTTTTAACATGGCTGTCACAGCGTTAACAATCGCTTTAAAACGTTTACTCAACGAAGTGTGCTCTCTGAGTAACCCCATTAGAAAAAAAGCAGAAGCAAATATTTGATTCAATAACTTTATAGAATGACTGGGGTGAAACATTTGAGAAGTAATTATTTGATTCTAAAACCTTATAGAATGACAGGGGTGTCCGTCCGTCCCCTGTGCGAGCTTTTTATGACAATCCCCCCTCCCCCAAGAAACGATAATCCGAAAAAGGGCTAAGACTACATTAAATTTTCAATTACACGGTTTGTACCATACCGGTCAAGGGCGCCCATATGCAAACTTTTAAGGGGGAGGGGCTCAGATATTCTCCCCATGGTTTAATAGGATATTTTTCCCATAGAAACTGATTTCAGTACAGATTAGAGTTATTAAAATTTGACATTTTTAATAACTTATTGATTAATTGCTGGAGAAGAAATGATTTTATATTTTTGCAAAAAAAAAAAAAAGTACTAAAAGCAAGGATGTCCTAATTTCAAAGAAGGGAGAGGGGGCTTGAGCCCCCACTTGCCCCCCCCCCCCTATATGGAAGCCCTTGATACCGGTTTAATATATTTTTAAGTTTAACAACTCTCAAGTTTAAACCTGCTAGTGTCGCCCAACGACTTGCCCATATTATCATTATCCCTCACTTTTTAATAAAAATTGTACATACGTACGTATTTAATCTTAATAACTGTCAAGTTCAAAACAGTATGGAAAGCGTTTCTCTATCCTTTGCTTCAAGATTTCACCACCGGATCACACCAGGGATGGATACAGAAAACCATTTGAAGGGGGGTGGGGGTCATGCTGAAGAAAGCCCTCCCCCATGAACGAAATTCCCGTTTTAAGTACGAAAAAATTCTGAAACTTTTTTGGGGGTCAATAAAAAGCCCCAAATCGGTCAGGAATAAGGCACATAATTGGGGATAAACGTTGCAAATTAATTTCATAAGCAATAAAACAAAGTAGTAGTTCAAATATTTTCTTTGAAAAATACTTAATGTATTGAAAAGATACGATACTGTCATCGTTTGCATTTTATGCATAAATTATTTGAACACAATGTGTACGGATACTATTCTCGAGAGTTCAGGGGGGGGGGGTCATGACCCCCACGACCCTCCATTGTATCCGCCACTCATACAACACATGCCCCTCCATAAATCTGCTCATATGATAATTACCAATTTTCGTTCTAAAAATATCGTTCGATTATTAAGGAATCTCTCAATTATCGAAAATTCGAAGCCAAACATTCAACTATTACCCCATTCGAATAAAGCAAGAGAAAAGCAATCATTCGATTTTAAAAATCATTCCAAATCTATCCATTTCAAGAGCAAATAGCACCACATATGAAGCTCTTCCCCCAAGAGCAATACCCCTAAAAGAGACAAAATTCCCTAAAAATTACAATCTCGCAGTTTACGTCAAAACTCCCCCCCCTCCCCTCTTATTTGCACCCATAGGAATGAATTACACGAGAAGTTAACCACTTGTTTTATTAAGAAATAACTAAGTACCTTTGTGCCGAGAAGTAACATGAAATAACAAACGTTTTGTATCCCAAATATACAGAGTACTGCAGAAACGTGTTTTGGAATTTTAAGGTACCCTTTTTTCAACAAAATAGTAAGCTTTTACATATAAGGGGCCATTCCTTTGTTGCATATGGATGATTTTGGCCATTTTTGACCCCTTCCCCCCATGTAAGGGTATGTAAGAGTTTTCAAACCCCTCCCCCTATTCTTACGTAAGATTCCATTTCGTTTTTAGAAATAATGAAATAACTAATCTAATATCACTGGAATCGAAATTTAATTCACTATTATTAAAGTAATCCTTTTTGCGTGAAGAAATATTTACTAAAAAGTTGGAATCTAGACTGAATGTGTTTTCGACATTTTTTTGTATATGATGCGATAGTAGTTTAAAATAAAACATGCCATACATAGTGCAATTCTTTCATTATGTTTTACATAATTAAATCTTCGTAAAACAAATAAAAAAGTCATCCTAATACGTTTTTATTTTCCAGACGCAAATGAAACATCGGCTTGGAAAATACTGCTTAAGAATGCGTTTGAACCCCTCTCCCCCCCCAAAGTATGCAGACATTTTTCCACCCCCACCCCTACGGGACCCTTACGTAATTAATGAATGGTCCGTAAAGACATCCAGTAATGTCCTTACATCCACAATCTCACTATTTTGCGTTGAAAAAAGGGTTTCTTGAAACCCCGAAACACGTGTCTGCAGTGATCTGTATATTTGGGCTCTAAAACGTTTGTTATTGCCTATTACACTTGTATCATTACCCAATCGTATAGTCGAAGGTGAACGTAAGGGGGAAGACGTCCCCTCAGGTTTTCAACTTAAGTAATCCCCCTTTTTACCTGAACTATAATTTTAATGTCTCTCAAGTTAGAACCTTATATAAGCGCCTCCAACCTTTACTTCCACCACCGGGAGACACAACACATGTCTCCCACAGATCCGTCCATGTGTTTATTCATTAACACCTTTCGCTCAAAACATATCATTAGACTACCAAGCATCCCCAAAGAATCATTTGATAATCAAGCATTCAACAGTATACATTCGATTATAACACTATTCGAATGAAACATTCGAAAGGCAATTATTTGATTGTAATACCATTTAGATCGCAAGGGGATCTATTCCTCAAGTGTGCTGGCACACTTTTTAAAATTAGGGATCCTCTCTCCCCCTCAAGAAGGACACTCCCTAAAAAAGTCGAACGTCCATTAGGAATTTCAATGGCTCAGTCTGCGCAATGACCCACCTCCCCTGTGGGTTCCTCAGCGCAGCCCGTCTTTCTGGGGGAAGGGTTAAAAGGTTTCAATGCAAATTTTTGCGGAAGACAGAAAAAACCATGCTCATTCATAAGTAAAATCATTAACTTTTCAAAGCCAGCCCTTTGACCGCCTAAATGACGGATCCGCCCCTGCAACTAAAGCACTTCAGAAGCAAGGTTGCTCACCCGCCCTGAGGTCAAGCCCCCCCCCCACCCTCAATATCGCAGAGACCTCCCCCCAACAAATGAGAAAAATACCCCTTAAAACACCCCCCCCCCCTAAAAATGTCAAAAGCACAGTCTGCACCATGACCCCCCCCCCCCATCCATAGGTGGGCACCCTTGTCAGAAGTCAACTATATTGAGAGGTTCATTCGATTATCAAATCGATCGAAGAATAACACTGCTCGAGTGATTAACATCTCGAGAACTCAAGATCTCGAGAAGTTCAAAGCGAGAACTCGAGCCGTTGATCGCTCGAGAACTCGGAAAGTGACAATCGAGAACTCGAGCAGTTGATCGCTCGAGTTCTCAGAAAGTGATAATCGAGAACTCGAGAAGTTCATCGCTCGAGAACTCGAAAAGTGATAATCGAGTACTCGAGAAGTTCATCACTTGAGAACTCGAGAAGTGATAATCGAGAACTCGAGATACGATAATCGAGAACTCGTGGTAATCGAGTTCTCGAATGATCTTGAATAATCGAGTGATTCGATTATGAGAACTCGATTATGCCCATCACTACCATATACATTTAATCAGAATTTGAATGCAAAGCCAAGAAAAAAAAAGGCCAATTTACTTCAATACCCGCTTTACACAAATATTTTTATCGTTTAAAAATTAGACAATATCCTCTACTAAATTGAAAAAAAATCAAAAACGAAGTCATACGTCAAATATTATTCGACGGAAAAAAAATATTTTGGGAAAATTTACTGGGTAGAGCTTTTGTTACTCTTGGAAATTAAAATAAAAATGTATTGAAATGGTTTTGATAAAAACGCTTCGACTCTGACATTAAAAAAAAAAAAAAAAAAAAAAAAACTGAACTATATTGCCTGAATGAAATGTAGTTGCACCAAAACTAATTTAAACGTACTCTATTACTCACAAACTAATATGATTTAAACGTGTTGAAAAATTAATGTGTCCGTTGATACGCATAGATAATTTGTAGTCCATTCTGGCTCAAACGGAAGGTCATGACTAACTTAATTCTAGATAAAAGTTTTCTTCTTGTTCAAATACAGATTATAATGCTCTTGACACTAACTTTAGGCAACGCTTCACAGTTTTTTTAAACCACATCTTAATTTCAACATTTTTTAAAGCAAATCCGTATAATCATCAGTTTTTAGAAGTCTGTATTTAACGTAAACAGTATACGTATACTTTCCTACCGCAAGTGTAGGGGGTTTTAAGATCAAACTTGGCGAATATCTGGTTTGCGAGAATTCAACGGTTTTAGCAAAAGTTGCTTCAAGTCATTTTTTGGCGTAAATTATGCAAACGTTGATAGTAATATTCAGAATATTCAGTCCATTAGACGAAGTGAATAGCGTGCAGACCAGAACTGTTTCCTTAAAATATTTGAGACGGTTGTTATCGATGACCGCTCAATAGTGCTTTTCTGAAAAAACAGCCTTAGGTTTCCAAAGAAACCAGTACAATTATTGAATCCTCACGAAATATCTGTAAAGTAAGCTGCTTACTTCAGAGGGATCTAGAATGCATTCTATTCGTCCAAATGAGATGAAATTTTAAATACACTTAATTCAAACGATGCATTTAAGAATTATTTAAAAAATGTTTAGTCCAAAAAGTCACCGATGCATGGCACTGTGCGCAAAAACACTTAACAAGTGTTACAAGTGTTAAATAATCTTTAAAAATTAAATTAACATGAAAACTGCTCAATATTTACCGATCCAATTCAACAATGTTCTCGAATTGGAGAATCACATTTCGTTACCTTCTTACCTATTCTCTGGCACCAAATTCTGTCTTTTAAATCGGGCAGAGTTGCTGGTAATTGATTACAGGAGCTACACTTTAATCCAGAGTCCCGCGTACTTACCTCCCCACGTGGTTCAAACTGTTGCATGGCACCCTGTAGACAGTTATGTGCTTCTAATTTTCATAGACTCCCTCCGTTCAGAGGAAGAGAATATAATACTCCAAATACATACTGTTCTTGAACGGGATTGGAGTCATATTGAGCAATTGTTGTGTAGCTCTTTTTTAGATTATTTAACATTAATAATACAACTGATATTTTCCAGTGCACAGCGCCACTCATCGGTAAATTTTAGAATTAAACTTATTTTTTCCGTAATTATCAAGTTCATTTACATTACACGTAGTTTAATGTTCATTTCCTTTGGATCAACAGAACGAATCCTAGCCCCCTCTGAAGTGAGCAACTTCTCGCCCTGTACTTAAAAGTGCTTATTTCGCTCTCTATAGATGGCTAATATGAATACAATCGGGTGCAGTCTACTAAGCTTAAAATCGTGTAGTTTTGGTCAAGTTACCCAGAAGGTTAAAGTTTATCAGCCCCTCTGGTGTTACTTAAGTGAAACTTGACGGGGAAATGAATCGAATCTGTGATCATGCATTTGTAGCGTTTTCTAACAAAAGAGCAACATTTGAAGCAGTGAAAATCAAAGGGATTTAAGTGGCAAAATTAAAAATTTAGTGATAACGAGTACAAATGGTAGGTGATCCTCTCCCCTGTGTCTTCGGGCAAGATATAGTACTCGTAGCCTTGGTAGTTGCTGCTGTACTGCAAGAATTAGAAAAAAAAATCTTAGTGAAAGTCTACCAAAGACCTTGTCCTTAAACGCGTTTTACTCAAAACTTGAAGATGTCCACTTACATCCCTTTGCTTATCACTGTCTGATATGTTATTTGAAGAATAAGGTAGTCAGGTCATTCCGCAAGAGATATCAAGGTAAATTTAATTAAAAAACGCACTAATTAATTGAATAACTAACTAAATAAATTTTTTGAAAAAAAAAGTACTATCTTTTTATAGCTTTAGTCTCATATTTAAGGTTAAAAAACTGCAGTGAGTCGATAAAGACACACGATCGACGTGAAACTTTTGTATGACAGGGAAGCACCAAATTTGGAAGAGGGTAAAATTGTCTGTCAAATTTGACAAACTCAATGAAACAGGGACTTGTCCTAGAACCCCTTTAAAGGACAAGCTGGCATATCCTTCATTTTGGTTTCAAGGGCGCCTTGAATCCAGACTTGTTTAATTACTGTAAACTCCCGATTATCTGTGGTGGGATTATCAGTGGGTCTTTTAACAATTTTTATTTTTACTTCTTTTTACAAAAAAGAAAGAATTGTATTCGCGAAAAAAATTTCCCTCAAAAATCGACCTTAATTTCCATTTTGCTCACCCTCGAATGAATTTTAAGTTTTTTTTTCGACTCGACCACACGTGGAAAAGTGCCTAAGAACGTATAGAGACGCGAAATATCCATTTTGACGATTCCCAAGTTAATTACAATGAGTTTTCTCGTGACGTATGTATGTATGTGCGTATGTGCGTATGTATGTCGCATAACTCAAGAACGGTATGTCCTATAAAGTTGAGATTTGGTACGTAGACTCCTAGTGGGGTCATGTTGTGCACCTCCCCTTTTGTTTGCATTCGGGTGTTTCTAAGGGGGTCTTTTACCCCTTTTTGGGGGAAAATAATTGTTAATTTCGATGTAAACTTGAGCGGTGTTACAATTTGGCGGACACTTTGCGATATATCGCCAGTCTTTTGGTCGCCAAGTTTTGTCGCCAACTTGGCGACAAATTTGCCGATTTTTTTTTTTAAAATCTGGTAATGTGAACTCTTTGCGTCTCTCATATTTGAAAAGGAAAATGCTAAAATGAACAAACCTAATTAATTTCCTTAATGTTCAATTTGCTTAAGTACTAGACAATGGTATCCAGTCAAAGTGTGAAGGAATTACCCTTCTCTCCATTATGGTTTTTTTTTAGATCAAAGGAATTTTACAAAAGAACAAGATTTCCCCCCATGATTTTGCATAATGGGATTGATTTTTTCTTGACTGGATTCTGACAACTTTATCAACTTTTCTAATAATAAAGCTGAAAGTCTCTCTGGATCTCTCTGTCTCGATTTCTGTCAGGATCTCTGTGACGCGCATAGCGCCTAGATCGTTCGGCCGATTTTCATTAAATTGGGCACAGAATTAGTTTATAGCATGGAGGTGTGCACCACGAAGCGAATTTTCAAAAATTCGATTTTGTTTTTTTTCTATTCCAATTTTAAGAAAATTTTATCGAGCCAATTATTACAACGTAAACCAGTAAATTACCAAATTATCATAACGTGGAACCGTAACAGGGGCAAGAAAATGAACATAACAAATTGGCGAGAAATTCATCATCCAGTATTTGTAAATATACAGGCGAACCAAATGACCTTTTAATTTTCTATTACGGGCAAAGCCGTTCGGGTACCAGTAGTTTGTAATAAAGTAAGTTTAGAAGAACAAATGATCTGACTTAATATTAGTAATACTCATTTCTAAAAATATTATTATTAAAACTCTGCCGTTTATCTCATCAGAAGTTCTCAGCCATGCCACAGCTTCAGGTCTACGGAGTCAAATACGAACTGATTTTGGGGTATAAGAGTCGGAGAAGAGAGTCGAAGGCTTTACAATTCCAGCAGTCAGAGTCAGAGTCGATCTGGCCGCAAACTCTTCCAGGGATGCGGAGTCGGATTTTTTGTGGGTAAAGAAGTTGGTGTTGGAGTTGAATGCTCTAAAACTCCCGGAATCGGAGTCAGTTGTTTTCCCTCCAACTTCACAGCCTTGTTTAGCATAACAAACCTTTCATCATTAGGTAATCATTCATTTTTTTGTTGAGCGCGTGTTCTTAAATGACGAAGTGAGAAGCAAAGGGATGTAAGTGGACATTTTCAAGATTTGAGTAAAAAGCGTTTAAAGATAACGTACTAGGTAGGCTCTCATTGAAAAGTTTTTCTAAATCACGCTGTATAACCAACCTAAAAGCTACTAGTGCTATCTCTTGTCAAAAGACAGAGGAGAGGTTCACCTACCATTTGTACGGGCTATCTCCAAATATTTTAATTTCGCCACTTGTATCCCTTTGATTCTGACGGCATCATATGTGTGAACTCATCTCAGATTCAAACTTGCCGTTATATTCTCCTACTCACAAACAGTCAGAAATCTGTACACAATATTTAATGCAATAGGTATTGATATAGACATAGATTAGGGTGCCGTGAAATAAAACGGATGTCGTTTGGGTCCAAAAAGTTTGGGAACTCTTGCTTCAAAATATTACTAGCTGCGTCGCCCGGCTTTGCACGGTGCAGCTCGAAAATAATAGTTATGTCTAGTGACACGTGTTCAACAATCAGGCTTGGAAAAAAAAAAAATCAGTAAAATTTTGCGGCAGATTGCGGGAAAATAACCAAAAAGTAAACGTTTTAAAACCCCCGATTGCAGGAAAAGCCTCAAAATAAAAACCCAAATTTTTTTTTGCTTATATTCGAGAAAAAAAAATGGCAAAAAATCTTTCCTTTAACGATTTTCTTCAAGCTACAGCTACAAATTTTAATAAAGGCATTGTTATGGAAAGTTGAGATGAAGCATGGAATAATAATTTGAATGGAGGAAAGCCTTCGAAAAATTGGGATTTTATTTTGAAATCTACGAGTCATAATGAAGTCGTTTCCAAAATTTTAAAAGATTTCTTTTCTGAAAGAGCATGCTTAAAAACATAGAATCTGACCATTTTTTAACTATTTTCTTTAAGTTTAATATTAAAAAAAAATACTAACATCGGTGCTCTTTCATCGTTTAACGCTCCTGCGATGACATCACAAATGATGAAATGTCATTCAGTGTTGCCATTCACGGTCCAAAATATTTAACTCGCATCTTTACTCACGTGTATTGGCAAGAATATGGTTGATAGCTAGCGTAGAGCACAGTTGTAATTCGCTTCTTGATTATCATGACGTGAAACGCGGCAGAAAGATGCGCTATAGTAAATCATTTGTGACGTGATAAAAACCACGCCTTGTTTGAAGAATCGGACATTTTGAAAAATGAATTAAAAAATAACAGTTGGGAAAATGAAAGTATTTTCCGAGTCCATGATATTTTTTTTTTGCTTATTCTATCAATTTCAGTGACAAAAAGTACTACTTCTGACTGAAGGAAACAACCCCATTAATAGTTTTTAATTGATATCTTCGCTAATTATTATCGGAGAATTATGTTAAATAGCCAAACATGAAGACGGGAAGATTACGAATCCATCGATTACTGGCTCGATGGTCAGTTCATTGGCGGTCGGAAGAAGTTACTTAGACATACATAGATACATACGCTCAGTTTTTAATTGCATAAGATCAGAAATTCTAGACATCAGCAATTAGTACGGAAATTATGCAATAAATTTAGTTTAGCTGTAATTTCCAAAAGATGGAGTGATAACTCAGCAATTGAAACCTGAAACGCAATTGAAATTAAGTTTTGAATGATTTTTTTTTTCATAAATACCTATGTTCGCAATCAATTTAAAGCAGAAAATTTTAATAAAAAACAAATACTATAACATGGCATGTCGTTGTTCTGTGTTAAAATATTTTCATTATTCTTTTGAGTTTCAGTTATTTAATATGACACGCGGGTTATAATTCTGCTCCCAGGCAATCTTTACTAATAAAAAAGCTCAAATTTTGTCTGGATACCTGGATCTCTGTCGGGATATCTGTCCGGATCTCTGCTGGGTCTCTGTGACCGTTCGGCCGATTTTAATGAAACTTGGTACAAAATTAGTTTGTAGCATGAAGGTGTGCACCTCGAAGCGATTTTTCAAGAAATCGATTTTTTTTTCTCTTCAAATTGTAAGCCACCATTTTTGGAACAAATTGCTCTGCAGCAATACCGAGAGAATTACCTTAACAAGGACGAGTAAATTACCATAACATGGACGAGCAAATTAACACTGCATATTGGCGAGAAATTCATCATCCATTATTTCTAAATATACAGGCGAACCAAATGACCTTTTAATTTTCTACTGCGGGCAAAGCTGTGCGGGTACCGCAAGTATATAATAAGGGAAGAGGTTTACCATGAAATGAGTTTATCAAGCAAAGTGTATTATGTGGGATATTTTCTAAAAATATTGAAGAAGAATAATTTAAAAAAAAAAAAAAAATCAAGAAAAAGCTAGCTGATGTCTCAAAGTTTCCTTGGCCAAAAATTGCCTCGAAATTTTCTTTGATGCGTGAGAATTCTGCTAAAAAATATTCATATAAAGATTGAAAATACTTATGCAACTGGGAAGACATATTGCACGCTTATTCTGAACTGTAAAGAGAATGCAACGGAAAATATAGAAATATTTTCAGGGTAAAGAATCAACATTTGTGCCTCACCAAAAGCAATTTGAGTTTTGAATTCCAACAAAAGAAAAAATATTTCTTTCGTTTGATTACTTATTGTGACAAGTATTAAATGAAAATTTCAATATTGATTCTGCTTTACACTGCAATATGCTTATGCAACTTTTGCATTGTGTAACTCCTATTCTGACATTTAGATATGATTTGTTGCATAATACTTAAATAAGTGCAAGTCTATTTCAGGATTCTAGAAATTCATTTAAATTAACCAGACTCTTTGATGCATATTTGTTGAGATTACTTATTTGCGAGAAAATGTAGTTTCAAAACATTCCATTCTATAGTGATTGGGAAAAAACTTGATGTTTTGAAAGTTTTCAATTTTCAGTTCTTTTATTTTTTCTTAACGGGATAGTAACAGATAGTCGGTAGATATTCATTAATGTTGTTTGCTATAATTTTAATCTCTTACACTAATGAAAAATGGTCCTTTAGCAATAAATAAATACATGTACACTCTAACCATCGATAATCATAGAGTAAAGAAATATACGCAGAGAGGACCCGTCTATGGTAAAAAGGAGATGAAATTGAAATCGGAATTATGGGATACAGCGGTGCAATGATGGGCGGGATTATGGTAACATGCTCGCTTCGCGAGAATAATTTTTACCAATCTCGCAAAGGGACCGTATAAAGTAGTTGGCGGATTGGTTTGCATTTTAATTCATGTTTTAATGCAATTTCGAAAACGTGCTTCATAAACTTGCAACGATATCTAAGTTTAAATTAACAACCAATTGAGATTCAGTAATGGAGTGTTTTGAATCAAGATGCATCTCAAGAAGCTAAGGATCTTGGGATGCAGCGGTGCAACTTCTGGCTTCAATTTCTTAGTATAGAGTGTCCTCTCTATGTAATTTCTTTACTCTATGCGATAATCTTACATTTCCGGACGAAATGAAAACATTTTATTTTATTTTTGTTATTTCCATAGAAATTAACTCTCTCCCTTCCTTTTATTTCAGAGAATGCAATAAATTAATAATTCCCCAATGACATTATAAAATGCGTGCACAAAATACCGTCGCTATTTTCACTTCTCCCCAGATAGATTCATTTAGAAAGAATCATTTTACCTTGGCCGATTGCCAAATTCAATATTTTTTGTGGTCAGACTGTACTATAAATTATTAAGAATTGATACTTAAAAATTAAAACGAATTTATCTCCTAGAGTAAATCAAACGTAAACAAAGCGGTGAACCGCTCCTGGTACGTTTTGCAGTCTGAATAACCAGTAGGTTATTCAGACGGCAAAACAGTGGTCAAATATTTTAAAACTAATAACCCGAAGCCAAGATCTTTTGGCAATAAAAATAAAACGAAGTAATACAAGAGCTGACAAGATAATTTGCGAGTGCAAATATACTTCGTTAAAGATTCAAATCAATAAATCGAGACCAAGAGCTTGAGACGTCCGGGGTAATCTTCAAAATTAGTGGACCGATTTTAACCATTTTTTCACCATAAATAGTTACATTCTCGGGAAGAAACATAGTTTAAAAAAATTATGATGGAAAACAGTAAATTTCACGCAATTTCAACATTAAATGATTAAATATAAGACCCATTGTTACTGAAATTCGTTGCCTTTCAGTAGTGATTGTTTCTCGCAATTATTTCTGACCCAGGCAAAGTTAGGTATTTCTGCTAGTAATAACATGTTTAGAAACGTTTACAATAACGAGTTTTCTTTATGTTTTGAGGTTATTTAAACGCTTAACAAACGCGTACCATAAACTAATCTTTTTCCATAGAACTTCCAACCCAGGGACCACTAAATTGGCGTTTTTGCTTGAATATTCAGTACGCTGCTTTTGTTTTTCAACTTACGCATGTGACGTTTTTTTTGGTACCATTAGTCTTAGTAAACTCTGTCAAGGACTTAATAAATAATTTCTCGATGTGTCAATAAATAATTTTGAAAACAGTTATGAGAAATGGTGCTGATTTAATAAAATTAAAATCCTTCAACATGTATGTCTATGTAAGTCTAATAAAAACGCCTTAAAACTGAATAAAGCGGAGCAAATTCGACCCGTCGGTTAAGTGTTAATATTTAGGGAATCAGATGCTGAGGAAGTACCGATATTCCGTGCTATAAAAATATGCATTAGCGAAACATATAAATTCCAGCATTTCTCTATACTTTGATAAAATAAATGGAAAGGAAATTTTAATGCTAACTTTGCATTAAAATACGATCGAATATTTTGAAATGCTTTGGAATTTTTATATAAATTTAATACTAGTGTGTATATTGGATAGAGAAGGCCGTCTTTTAAAGGGACTGATATGGCAATTGCTCCTTGCTTTAAAGCACAATAATATATTTATATATGTGTGCGTGTATAAAGTTTGCCGTTAACGTAAAATATCAATAAATATTTCAAGTTGTAACTAATGGTAAAATGCGTAATCCCAACGCGTCAAACTGTAAAATATTGAACAATATCACTGCAAAAGAATCTGTTAGTTCTTTGACTTTGTTCCAATTGCTGATTTTTATAACTTTTATCAAAAGTATGTCGAAACCTCCGTATCTCGAATTTTACTTTTGCCCCGTGAAATTCGCATTAGACAGGTTCGACTGTAGTTGTCTTGGAATTTGTGGTAAATGCACAAAATAACAGTCGTTTTTTTTCATAAATTTAAGTTTTAAACGTAGTGACATATTGATAACATATCGTCGCATCAGAGCAACACTAAAACATCTAATCCCAGAAATAACACGAAGATATCCTACCGTTGCTCTGAAGCGACGATATGTATAACTCAAGTGTGCTTTATTTTTATATTTCATAATTGCTTAATTCTGTTATTTATTCGCATTTCACTGCTAAATTTATCCTTTTATGTGTCAATATAATTAACTTCTTCGTTTAGGGGGAAGAAAGTGGGGTATTTTGATTACCCCGCCAGTGAACCTTTGATTTTTAGCCACTTGCAGTTTAATTAGCCCGTTTAGTATTAGTTCAACTTAAGCAGTTCATTTCTCGTTTTTTGTATTTTGATGTTCCAAAATAATAATAAAAAATGAAGGCATTGAATCCCAGATACATAAATACACGTTAATCCTACATTTTAAGCACACTTAATTTCACTTTTATTCTTAACTATATTAATTAATGTAACTTCAATAAATATAAGTAACACTGCAAGTTTCTTTACTAAAGATCTGCGGTGTCAGTATTATCCAACTTCGGCTTTTCGATGAATATTATTATCATTTTTTTTTTTTTTTTTTGCAGCGTGAAAAGTTTTTGGACAAGGGGCTTATAGAAGTCAGTCCTGTACTCTTTTTACACTGAAAAATAAGTGAAACACTAGTAAAAGAAACCCCTATAAAAACATCGTTTTTGAGGGTTTCAAAAATCTTTCTTCTAGAGTCTCCCAACTTGCTATTAATGTTCATGCTTTTGAACTTTTTACCTCTCTCGCCTCCACAAAAGATTGTTTACGGATAATATAATGCTCCATTCATCTTCAAATAAAAATAAAGGTTTTGAAATTGGGGGAAAAAAAAGGAGGGAAGGGAGGGGGGTTGCCAATCTCGAAAAAGGGGGAGTTTAAGAAGGAAAACGGTGGTCATACTTGGATTCCGAGTATGGATTTACATAAGAATCAGCAAGGGTGGTGGCAAAAGCGTTTTGAAAGAGTGTCAATCGCATTTGTCGCAGCGCGGTGTAATCTCACCATACACAATCAGATTATTCGCTTGAGTACTAGGAGAAAAATAGTCAATACGCGGCCCGTAGATTGCGTGCGAGCAGCTGAATAATTCCAACTGTAATATGAAATAGTTTAAACTTAAAAAAAAAAAAATGTAAAGAAATAAAAGGTTCACCCAAGTTTTGCCGACATTTGAAATTTCCTCCCTTCTTAAATATATTAAAATGTATGATTGAAAGTGGAAAAAAGGGAGGGGGGAAGGAAATTTTATATTGGCGAAACTGGGGAACACCAAGTACAATTATGCTCTGAATCAATGTAAAAGACACACAAAAATGTAATTAATTAAAGTTTAATCTTCCAAAACAATATAAAGAATGAAAAACCTACTTTTTTCACTTTTTCCAAGTGTAAACGAGTAAAGACACCCGTGAATAGCTCATCTAAAATTGCTGGGAAGATAAGATTCAAAAATAAATGTTTTTCGTAAGCTTCCAAATAAGAAATGAAATTAGTTGAAACTTAGCTTACTTACTTCGCATTTGTAGACTTTATGTAGAGGAAAATGTAAGATAACTAAACGATAAAAAAATAACTTTTTTCACAGTTCAATCTTCAAACGATGATGCCTACACGATTGTTTGGAAATATGGGAAACTTTCAGAATTTCGTCAGTGTAGTAACAGTACTTGGTTACATTTACCCCATGTTTTCTTTCGCTCGAATGACCCTCCTTTATTTTCCCCGTGTATGTCATGTCTTTGTTGTCTAATTAAATATCATCTTATTTTAGGCCTTCTCTTTTGGAGGAATAAAAAGGGATATTTACAAAAAATAATGTGATAAGGAAAGTACAAATGATTTTTTTTCTTACTTGATATGCACATTCAGGAAGATCACGACAACATGATATTAGATAATTATTCTTACTTTTTTTTATTTCTTCTTGAAAAAACATTTTTCGTTTTAAAGTTTCTCATGTAGATTTTTTTTTGTTTTAGATACATATTCAGTGGGTCGTACTTTTCGCAATAGCAAAACGTAGGATTTTTATCCTTATTTCAAAAAGGGTAACACGACTCCCAGTCTGCAATTACCGCAGTTAGAGCAGCTTGGAAGTACCAAAACTTTCATTTTTTAGTAGAAAGTCACGTTCTCGTAGTCGGAAAATTTGGATTTTTTAGCGCAGACGGTTGGATATACCACAACTAACGATCTGAAGCAATAATTAGTGTCGTAAGGCCCAAAAAAAGGCTCCCATTTGGGTACGTAAATTATTATTTTTAAAGCAATCCGTTTTCGTAGTTTAAAAAATGCCAGACATGTGTTTAAATCCTGGGGAAGATACTTATTTGCTTTAAATTACGGTGGTTATAAAACGCACGTTTTTTTGGGCTAATGGTCATGTTTTTGATAGAACTGTTCCATAAAAAAAGCAAAATGTAAAAACTGAAAAAAAAAATCACGAGCAATAAAAATATTTCTTTTGAAAACAAAAGTGTTTTTTGGAGAAATAAAAAATAAAATAAAAATGTACAGAAAAGTAATTTTACATATTATCGATTTAAACTGCATAAATTTGCAGAGAACTGCGGACATTCATTTCGTGATTACAAGATACCCTTTTCCCATTGCTAAAAAGGTGAGCTTATGGTTAAAAATACTTTTTTTTGAATTTCGTGTTTTCTCCAAAACAGGAAACTACGAACAATTCACAACAAAAATAAGCTAAAAAAATATATAAATTATTCAGAGATAAAGTAACTTGACTTCGAGTTACAGAGCTGGCCAAATTATTAGACTTATGAGTTTTTTTGTTTTTGTTTTTGTACACTATTTGTACTAAAATACTATTTATTGTATTGTTAAAGTACAGTACATTCTGTACCCTGATTATTAGGTTATTTTAGAATAATTTTATGTTTGCAGGTGGCATCACAGTATGCTTTGTTTATGTTCTTTGTTTATCTACTCACCAAGAACATAACCTCAATCAGCTTAAACAGTTCACTAGTTCTTTTTATTACTGTGTTCTGTTATATTTAAATTTAGTTTTAGGTAATTAGTGAGTATATGTGTGTGAGTATATATAATAGTGAGTATAAACAACTTTTTACCTCCTTTTTTCAAAAATTAAGAAATGGTGTAAACCTTGTGAAAAGTATGCCAAAAAGACTTAAAATGCTCATCAAGAACAAGGGAATGCATGCTAAATATTAGATAATTATTTCACTTTTCGTTAATGTGTCTATAGTTATGTAAGCAATAAAGAATTTGCTTTTAAAAGTCTTATTCTAATCATTTGGCCAGCACTGTATATAAAAGGAAATATTACAATGTTAACTTACAGAAATTTGTAGAGGTTTGCATAAACGTGTTTCGGGGTTGCAAGGCAGGAAGGTTGCAAAAGAAGTGAGCTTATGGATAAAATAGGGCTCTTTGTAACTTAAAAAAAAAAAAAAAAACTGTCAGCAGTTTCCTGCATATTTGTGCGTTTTAAAGTCGTAATATTTCCTTTTACTTTTCTGTACAATGTTTTTCTTCATTTTTAAGAATAATATGGACAAAAATGGCTTCGAACTTAAAACAATAATCGAAACACAACCCCATTTTTATCAATTTAATTTTTACAATTTTTTTTCTCCATATTTATGTTATGATTTTGCTTATTAAATGGATGGTGAATCAGTGCAAGAAATTTCGAAAGTCTAAACTGTTTAATATCTATATGCTTTTTAAATGTGCACCCAACCCTCTTAAATTACTAGAATCCTTTAAATTTTATAAATCGTATTTTAGCCTTAAAGAAAACACAAACAATCAAATTTTTTAGGTAAAAAAATTCTTCAAATTAAATGAGAAGTTTCTAGCAAAAAAAAGTGTTCAATTCATTAAAACTTTTTGGTAGCTGCTTTTAAGCTAACCTCAAAAGAGTTTCGCTGAGCTTGTGAATAATCGGTTTATAATTTTTTAAGGCATTTTAAAGCTCTCCTCATTTGTCCTCAGGAATCCTTAGATAGGATCTATCTACAAATTTTGTTTTAAAAATATTTATGAAATATTTCATAAAAAAATTGTTTGTACATTATTGAACTTTTAAAATCATACTTTATCTATTGTGAAAAAGCTTAAAACTGCTAATCAGATATTTCTTTTTATCTGAAAGTATTGGTGGCATTTATGTAATTATTTTGAGTTTTAGCTTGCTTCACTATATAAAATCTAAATTATTTAAACAATATTTCAGTTCCTAGAAAATCGCCCTTCAAGATATGACGGTTGAAAATTGCTTCTACATTTGGACGAAGGAAATGTCTGTTTGGTGGCATTTCAATAGTTGAAATTTTTAACCACTTTTTTGACTGTTGAAATTTTGACCACTTTTTTGTTTCTTTATTCCCCTGACATGACAGTCTTACCATTAAAGTAGTTACGATACCGGATCCAATTCAACCTTGTCACAATAAAGCCTTTCCCTGCATATTAAACATCACCAAAACATATAAGTAATTTATCATGCCATGGGGGGAGTTTCATTGTTGATGACGTCAGGGGTATACTCAATGATTGGCTGATATATACGTGAGGATATTTTTTTGATTCATTTAAAAAGCGAAGAAAAATCTTAAATGTTTTTGGTAGTAAAGAATATTTTTGACCAGCATTTTTTTCAGCTGTCCAATACTTTTTTCAGCGTTGATTTGTGGTCCAACTCAAACATCATCGCAAGCAAGAACAAAAGAAATGGAGGTGCGGCATATCAATTTTCTGTAATTGGAGTGGCACTGTGTGAGCTGTAGTGGGGGTACAATGGTGAAAGTGGTATAGGTATAGCTTGACCACGAAAAGAAGGCGGTAGATCTTGAAGCAAAAACATGGTTTGTATCATTTGTAATAGGTTGTTTGTTATTGTTTTGGAATAGATAGGTTTAACGAGACCATTCCTCTTACTGTTCGCTGCTTTTTGGCAGATTCTACCTGTTACAAATGATACAAATGATGTTTCGCTTCAAGGTCATCTGCCTTCTTTTCGTGGTCAAGCTTTAGCCATATTCTATCTAGGTAGTTGTAGCAATGGCATGATGCAGTGAACAGCGTCATGTGTTGCGAGGGAGTATCTTCACAATGGTGGTTTTTTCCACCACTACTCAGCAAGTATTTTAACTTCTGTTCCAACTTGGTCGACATGATCCTGTTGAACTAGAAAAACTAATCACGTTGACAAGATTCCGGTGAATATATTTCTTCTATTCCAACGAGAAAATCGTTGAGCAGCTGCATGTTTAAGCAATAAACATTTTAGAGATTCTTGGATGAACGAACTCAAACGCTCCACATTCTTCAGCCTTGTCAAAGTCGGCAAAACCTTTTTTTTTTTCAGTGCAACATCTATGGCTCTAAAGGTTGAAACCAAAACATGATTTTGTTCCACCTGGAAAGAGATTATGTCAGCCAAATTGGCATCAGACACTAAATTTCTGAAAAGTAGTATTCAAAAAACCCCACACTGTGAATGTATTCTTCCACAACACTTTATGATGTTCCCCACTGCATAGAATGCTACTGCAATGGTGGGAAAAACTGCAGGCTCAAAAAAATTTGATTTTGTTTTAACCCAACTTAGCTCAGTTTATTTTTTCATTGAAATAATCATGAATAATTGAGAAAAAAAGTTTGAAATTCAGTAAGACTAATCAATCAAATTAAAAAAAAAAAAACTTAATTCAGGAACGTGCAACTTTAATATTTTATCATTACGTAAAACCTGGACAAATGTTATAACTTAAAGGTAAAAAGTCCGGGGTTACGGAAAAGTTTTGTTCTATAAGAAGTTCATTTAAAGCCATAGCATGAATGAATGTTGCCATTTAAGATTGTTAATTGTCTTATTTTTCAAAATTAGTGACAAACATAGTTGGATATATAGATGTGTAATGGACATTTTGTCCAATACACTTTTGGATAAAATTATAAACGCAAAAACTTTTAACGTTATTTAAGTCATAACTTAACGCAGGTTAATGTTACTTTATTGAAGTAAAGATGAATACCTGACGAAATAGCAAATCCGTATACTTCATAAATTTTATGAAACAATTAGTGTAATTAAAAAAAAGTTGAAGCTTTAATTCGGAACTCCAGCGCTCGAATACGCTACCTTGCGGTGATTTATAAAACTGCGAATGCAACTAAAACATTGCCACGTTGCGCTCCACGTGTATCTGTTGACGTAAACGCGGTCAGTTTGTTCTGAGTAACGCATTCAACATGTCTAAGAACGCCTTCAACAACATAAATTAATTCGTCCCTTAGTAGTATTCTCGAGCTTCTCAAAATAATGTTAGTTTTCCTTATTTCTTTCAAAAAAGTATTAAATGGTGGAAGCGTAAACAAGAAAACTCTGGATTAACAAAATTGGATAACGTTATACCAGGTAAAATTTTTTATTGTTTTGTATGAATTTGTAAGAATATGAGTTTTTTTAATCTTAAATTAATTTAACTAATCATATTTTACAGCAGCATTTAGTTGGAATAGACAGTATGCAAAATATTTTCTTGAATTTATTATCGTAGAACAAAATGAAAAATGTTTAACCGAGAAAGAATTTACTTTATTCCTTTTATTCTCAGCTGAAGGGTTTCGCCAAATTTGTTTAGGGTTATAGTTTTGGAATTGTGCGAGCAAAGTAGCCTTGGCGAGATTTCGCGTTTTTAGTGAAACCATTTTTAATTTTTATCATGAGTGGAATAAAATGGTAGTAAGATTACAGAATTCGATAAGTAAAAAGGAATAATGGTCAATCAACTGAAAAGAAAACTACCACCATATATAAACTGTGAGTACACATTTTATTTATTTTGCTCTGAGTGAATTTGAATAAATATCAGTTTTCAATTCGATGAAAAAAAAAAAACGAACTTAACAACATTGACTGGACACTTTTTCTTAACCTAATTCCACATAAATGATTTCAATAACCTTTGTTACTACAGTATCCTACTGAAATAGACAGTATGCAAAATAAATTTTCTTGAAAATATTTATCGCAGAACAGATTGAAAAATCCAGAAAGAACGTTAAGAATTTGAGCAATAAAAAATAAAAGTTCGCCAAAAATCTGTTTATAAGGTTATGGTTTTAAAATTGTGTGAAAGAATAATGTATCTTGACAAGATTTCGCATATCAGGTAAATCATTTCCATGACGAATGAATTAAATGCATGATTTCTTTAGATATCCAATCATATAGTCATAGAAATAAATTATCTAGTGTTAAACGTTACTCTTGACAGTCTGCCACGTATGTGCACTATGTGACAAAAATGTCAACAAATGCCGGAAATGTCACGAAACTGAACTTAATATGCACTAATGTATAGAAAAAACGGTACAAAATGAAAATGCCGTTCGAAGCGAACGAAAAATTTATGAATTCCGAATTCAACATCGTGAAAATGGCTGCTTCAGAACAACTTACTGTGTGTTCTGCATTAATTGTTTACTTTCGTAATACTTTTTGGTTTCTAATCTCTTTCTATATGGGTCAGAATAACCAAAAGACTTTGAAAAATCTTTTCAAATGAATAAAGCGAAAAAATCATACATAACAACAAAAATCACAACACTTTTAGCATTTTCTTCGTTACCATGTGCGTTTGTTTTAGTTTTTAATTCCGCCATTAGACAGTGACTGCAGTGCTCCCTATAGTTCGTTGGAGTTGCGAATATCTCATCATTACGTGAAACCCTAACAGCAGCGTTAAGTCAAAAGAAGAAAATTCCTTGAGTCTAAAGGTTTTTTTTTATTTATTTGTTAATTTTTGCTTGCAATCACGGTTTTCGGGAAAGCAAAGTATAGATTTATTCAAGATAAAAAACATAAATTTTAGCCAAAACTATTTTGTATTTAAAATGAAGGAAATATTTCAATTTTCATGTCGCTTTAGAATCTGTTTCCACAAGTAAAAATTAGTTTTACTTATTTATTATACACTTAAAATGCTCGTAAAATTTTAATTTAAACTAAATTTTTTCATTACCTTGGAAGTTGTTATTTTTATAAATATGTAAATCTCTCTCTATTTTTTAAATCCCAGGAATCAATTTTGAAAGTTCTCCAAAATGTCATGAAAATACTGCTTATAAATTTTAGTAGCATTTGTATTATTTACTCATCGATGGACGGATCCTTCCTTCCATTTTTTGTATTTATGATGCTAAAATATTGCTTTATCTATGTTTTCATTGCTCGCGATTAGAAATCCATCTGCAAATTAAAACGAAAAAGCAATAACTTTCCTGCTGCTTTGAATCTTCTATTTTATTCCTTTTCATTTTGCAGTTTTTTCCTCGAACTTAAGCTCAGTGTTCATTACTTATAATTTAAATTCTCATTTCATTTTTTCCCTCTAAATTTATAACCCCTGGCAAACACATGTTATTTATCTATTTTTTTCTAAACATAGATAGTAGAATATCTGAAAGTTCAAATATTCAAATGTGACAGGTTGCTACTTAATTAAATTCTGTTTTTAGTTTCAAACTTTTCGCTTTCGAGATTGCTTTTAATTTGAGAATGAAAAACGTTGCATATATATGTATATATATATATATATATATATATATATATATAAAGTCTAAAAGCACGACCTTAAAATGTCAAAACAAACTAAAAACAAGGTACTTCTGTGGACGTATATACAGTGTGGCATATTTTTCTTTCTACAGGGAAAACTCTAAAACATTATATAATGTTTAATTGCAAATAGAGACCGAAAATAAAAATCAAAGATTCCAGTAGTAGTATAAACATCTCTACATAGTATAAAATGAAATACCCAAAAGGTGGCTAAAAGGCGGTTTGTTTAAACACGCAAAACTAGAGAACTACCCGACCGATTTCGCTAAAATTTTCAGTTTCTTTCCTTAAGCCTGGAAAAAAAAATTGCAGAATAGTTTGAAAAAAGTTTGATAAACAGTTCTTGTTTTATTTCATTTCAGGCGGAAATTTTCACAAAATTTCCGAATATGAGGGTGAATGCATATATTCTTATTATATATCGTTGGAAAGTGCAGATTTTTCAGTGCTATATGCATTTTTTTTTTCTTAACTTAATAATGGAATTGTTCCGGTTTTTAACTCGAACATTCAGAGGCTTCCCTGGACTTCAGGCACTACTTTTTTTCAATAACACTATCAATAAAAAGTAAACTGGGTGGTAATTTACTGAATATACCTTGCCTCGCGTTCAATCTTCGAGTTGAACCGAACCATTGCTTCGGTCACTGTCTGGTCTGCTAATTCTATATTAGCTGCCAGTTTGTTTCGCACTCATGGCTTCCTTAAGAGGTTTTCCATCTCCAACTCGGTCACTTTCCTATGCCGCGCTGATGAGTGCTAATAAGCACGAAACTGCAGTCCTCGGCTGGAAATGACTGAGCTGGCGGTGTATTTCACGTGTAAACTAATGGTACCAAATTTTTCTTTTTTATACCATTGACAAACGTGCCCCGCACACGAGGTACGTTTACGCATATTTTTTTGACACCTAACGAGGTTCTGTTAGTGTTTTGAAAAGCTATAAAATACGAATGTGTAAATTAATTAAAAATCAAGTGGTAATTTTCAATACAAAATAGCCGGTAAATACCAAAAAGGTTTGTGACAGTTTGGAGCGAAAAAAGTGTCAGGCGCGCGTTTAAATAAGACACAGTAAGAACGTGCTTAAAGGTGCTCCGACGTCAACGCGTAAACTTGCCCCGTCGTCACGTTTTGATTTATTTTTAACGTGCAAAAAAATTTAATAACATATCAGTTCATACAAATACATTTCTCAAAAAAGATTAAAATTTTGCTAATTTTTATATGTTTAGTTGTTCTTAACTAAGTATTATTTATTCACAATAAGCTTCAAAATGTTCAACACAAAATTTACTCAACTTGGTAAAAAACAGATTTTCCTTTCTGTATGCTAGACCGAAGCTTGACTGAAGCTCAAAAACTTGTGAAAATATCTGCTAGGGAACAGCATCAATCTGTTATGGCTAATTGCTCTCCAGTTATTAATTCTGAAAAAAGAGCACTGCATAATCGTGCCCCGTTCGTAAACGTGCCCCGGTCTACCCTACAATCTTTCTCTAAGTTTCGCATATGTTTTCCAACACTTACGGTTTTTTTTCCAGTTGATCAATATCTGTCGTCTTTGCATCTGTAGCTGGCGATTTGTTTTTCTGTGGAGGCAGTTCTGAAACTTCAGAGGTCATTAATCGTTCCACCAAGACTGCACAGTGCACACCATCCTGTACCTTGGATTAAATTGGATGGGAGATATCTTCTCTTAGTTACTAATTAACACATATAATTTTAAATCACATTTTTCAAAACTGTCAACTCATTTTATCACGAATGACATTATGAGGCTGATGTACTTTTTTTTTTCTACAGTTTAGGGCACCGTACATTCACTATATTAAATTTGAAATGGATTGGTGTAAGAAGTTTTTTTATAGACAAATGCAATTGTTGTTTTTCAGGGGTCGATGCACAAAGGTTCATTAATTGCAGCTACAGGAGATGAAAAAACTGAGTGGGTTACCAAATTAATGAGGACACTCTGAAAATTCCATGATTTCACATTTTAAGTATTTTTCACGTGATTACTTGTAGTTAAAGTATTGCAAAACTTTCTTTTACATCATCACTGATTTTATTTTCTGCAAAAATACTAGTTTTCTATTTTCAGTTCGTATTTTCTTGAAACTATTATTTTGTACTCAGCATCCGTAAACTATACGGATTACTTAATTACGAAATCTCTACCCTTCCATTCTGTTCGTTCTACATACTAGCTTTGCAAGAGGTTCTCATGCCTGCCATAAATCGATAAGAGGCTTTGTTTTTTTTTAAATTAATCTTTATTTTATCTAGTTTTTTTTTTTTTTTTTGATATTCAACAAATATGAGTCAAGGTACTGATCTTCCTTCAAAGAAAAATCCCAAGGCAAATACGATTTTACTGTTTAGAGATCATTCCCAAAAGAAGGTACCGAATACTTCAAGTATTTCCAAATCAGTCGTTAACAAAATATAACTTAACTTGGATATAAAGTTCACAATTGCTATAAAACGAAGCAGAATTTGTGACAGGAAAAGCATTGCAAACACCATGCTCAGACAACATGAACAAAAACATGTTTACAAAACGGAAAAAGATATGGTGCCGCAAGGCTAATTCAATTCGTTTAAAAAGATTTGATTTACAACTTTGAAAAGAACCGTTCAAAGACGATGGCAGAAAAAAAAAACTTCCATGGCATCTATCTTTAAAAAAGCAAAACTTGCTGAGGAAATGAGGAAATAATGTCTTTCCTTGGTTTTTTAGCAATAGCATATACTGTTTAAGAACTTAAAGAAAGTAAGTGAGCTGTTGATGTACATTCTTATTAATTTTGGGCTCCCTTTTAGGTTTAAATATTACATTTCGAAGAAAAGAAACCATATTTGAAATTCAGGCAGACAAAAGTTCCTAAATGTGGCATCTCCTCGGGAAAAAGTATTTTTCTGAATGGATTATTGGAAAGAATAAAGCACCTGATTAAAGCAACGTCGTGCTCTCTAATCAGTTCGGAAGGAGTTGGATACCTTTATATTAAACAAAACTTCATATTGTAAAAAAAAAACATGAAGCAGTATCAATAGGAACAAATGTTGCAAACTCGCCTGATACCACAGCTTCATGAATGGATCCGGAACCACAAACATTTTTAATGATACAAGAATCAAGAAGAATTTTAAAACTTTATGAGGATAATACTGTCGTAGATTTGAGCTTTATAAATAATTTTCTCGATAGGCAACTAATTACAACTTTATATCAAGTCGCAAAGTGTCAAGTTTCTATTGAAAATAACGACATTTAGTCAAAAGCTTAATGAATGTATAGTACCCCAATTTCAAAAAAAAAAAAAAAAAAAAAAAAGCATGTCCAGACAATTTCAAGCTTTTTCAGAAGTCAAAAGAAGCGTGACCAATTATTGACGTAGTACCCTATTAATTTTTTATTTCACCCATTTATTATTTTTTCGGTGTATTTCCTAAACTCAACATATATCTAGGACATAATCGAAGTAAAATATACTAAACGGGTTAGATTTTTGAAAGGAATTTTGTTACTATTTTTTCAAATCATGAAATTTTCTGAGTGTCCACATTAAAGTGACAAACATATATATATATATATATATATATATATATATATATATATATATATATATATATATATATATATATATATATATATATATATATATATATATATATATATATATATATATACACACACACACACACACACACTACTGTACATGTTTTTCCGGCTTTGAATGTAACTTTCTAAGTTTTTAGTTTAATTTTGGATCAGAATTGGAGCAACTCTATTGATGATTGCATAATCGTAATCAACGGTAATTGGTTTCCTTTCGGTGTAATCGTAATCTCTTTCATTAATTTTTCTCTTCCTTTGTCATAATTGATTGTTGCTCATTAAAGTTGCTGCAATCATGGTTTGTTTCGCCTAAAATGTGCAAATAAGAAAAAAATGCAAATGCTTTGGTTTGATTTCCTGCTTTGATTGAGTTGATTTTTTTTCCTTTAATGGAATACAAAGCTTAAGTGCACAACTTTAATATCTAAAAGAAAATTATATTTTTTTACCGGTGAAAAATTATGGGACTGTTTTTGACATTCTCGACTAGAGAAATTAAATCAAATCTATTTTTCCAAGAAAAAAAATTGAAAAACTATTTTTTTCTAACAAATATTTTTGTTAAAATATACACCATAATAATTTTGTTAATTGATAAATTGCCATTTGCACTTCTGACAGATTAAGAGAGATTTTTTTGTTTCATAAATGCAGGCGTAAAAGTTCTTTTTCGTCCCCATTCAGTCTACGAAGACATGTTTAAAGTCAAATTAAATCAATTAAGTGGGCGAGAGACACATTTATTATACAAATTAAGAAATTAGTCAGAAATAAAGAAAATGACTGGGAAACCTTATTACATAGGGTTTTCCGGTTTAAGAATTTCGAGTAGTTTCTTTCTTAATTAGATTTATTATTTTTGTTGAGAAAAAAGATGATAACGATTTAACAATAAGACTAAAGCAGTTTATCGCATATTTGAAATTTTAATTTTTATTTAAAATTAAATGTCTGAGCAGAATCAAACACAGTTGTTAAGCACAACCATTTATTGCTAGCTACACATTACAATTACACATAGTTGAAAACTACAAACTACTCTTTTCTACAGACTACAGCCATTGCCTCACACACAAGAGACAGCTCCATGCTTGATGAAGCGCAAGGGTTTCTGAGAGGAGATATGACGTAATATTGACATTAACATTAATGGTAGAAATAAGAATTGAATTCTAACAAAGTGTTTTTTTTATATATTTAAAAAAAAAAAATCTAATGTATACAGGGTTTTCCGTTTTAACCTGCAAGACCTTTATTTTCGCAACCCTTAGTCCTAGATGTATACTTCCAATTGCAAAAATGTTTAAAATCAGATGCAGAGTAAGGATATTGACAGTTTGAAGCAAAAATAAAAATGAGTCAAAAAATACAAAATTTAACTTTTTATACGGGCTCTAGGTTCCCTAACTTACATTTAGAGAAATAATCTCCATTGAAAACTGTTACTGACACTAAAAACTTGATATTTATGCGACATAAACTCAAGGAGATATTCAGTTTAAAGTTTTAAGGGACCATACAGAAGATCAGATTGGAACTTATTGCCCTTTCAGAAGAATGACAAGTCGTCAAAGTAAGAAAAACAAGTTATTTATATTTTTCATTGCTATTCAAAAATAAATGCAAATGTTATGCCGTTATGCACAAAAACACACTCGAAAACTTCGAACAATTTGAAAAACCACTCTCTATTTTCACATATAATTTTAAACACTTGTTAATCGCACATTTCCCAACAAAAGGTGTTATTGACGGAGATTAAAAAGTGTTGTAAGTCACAAAACTCTGCATTTCATATCTCGGTGAATATTGGTCGTACTAATTTTCAACTTTTTGCATTGGAATTATTTTTCAATGGAGATTTTTTTTCTAAATATAAGTTAGGGGACCTGGGGTCCGTATAAAAAGTTAAATTGTGTATTTTTGACTTACTTTTATTTTCATTTCAAACTTTCAATATCTTAACTCTGATTTTGAACGTTTTTGCATTTGGAACTATACATCTAGGACTAGCGGTTGCGAAAATAAAGGTCTTGCATATTAAAACGTAACACCCTACATATCAGAATCTGCCTATTCTTCTTCACTTTTTGTTTGATGAAAAGTTTTCGAATCCTGATGCGGAAAAATAAGGTAAATATTCGGTGATGTCGCCTGCTATGTGAGTAAGGAGTTAAAGAAAGTATGGATTGGCGAAATCAAGCTTGTTCCATAAAATAGCTAAAAAGCGGTAATGATTGTTACAAAATAACGTAATTTGTCATTTTACATAGATGACATTTCAACTAGAACTGAATCCCATTAAAGATGTATCGAACGAAGGAATAACTCCTTTGTTTAAAGGTTCACGAGTCGTTACGACTGGAAAAACTCTTTCGTTGGAAGTAATATTTAAAAAAACATAATAAATATTTTTTTTAAAAAATTATTTTTTAAGAAATCATACAAACTTTGTGATTTGAAAAAAATGTTCAATATACGTTTTGGGATACAACATAGAACAGTCGTGGGAGCACAAAATATTTGCTTTTTCGTGGGATGGCGCTGTTGTATATTTTTCTATTTAAAGTAAGCAGTGAGTATTTCGTAAGAGTAAACAAAAATATGTTCGTAGAGAAAACGCATTATATTTTCTCGTTTGTTTAGTCTTGAAATGAGGGGACGTAATGACTTAATTTAATGTTGTTTCAAACTTGTTTTTGGGGGAAAGTCTGGCAATAATTTTTTTCTTGAAAAATTCGGTAGAGGAGAGCGGTTTTGAAGTTCCGTTTTCCAAACAAGCTCAAAATTTGTTATGGAAACTTAGTGCTAGAATTATTACCCTGAGATTAAAATCGAGTAATATATACCACTTTGATGTTAAGACTTTTTTTGAGTTGTATTTCGTAAGATTTCGTTAAGACTAACTTGCCTTACAAATAGGGAACAACGAACCCTACACTAACATATCCTTGAAAATTTAAAGTATAGGTTACGTAACAAAACCTAAATTGTTTCCGTATAGTCTATTAGGATGCACATCTATATTTGCATAAAATCACCGAAGAACTAAACACTGGCCATTAGAAGTCGTGAATAAGAACAGAATGTTCAAAAACGAAAATATTTGCAAAAGTAGATCAGCAATGCTCAGATTTTAATTTTCCGGAAGCACATGTCCTTGAAAAATAAAATTATGGGTTACGCAACGAAACGTAAATTGTTTCAGCGCAGTGTGTTAAGGTGCACAATCTATATTTTCATAAAAACACTAAGAACTAACCACTAGCTATTAAAAATCGTCGAAAAAGACCAAAAATTTCAAAAAGAAAAATATTTACAGAAGTAAATCAGTAATATACGTGCTCAGATTTTAACATACCGGACACCACAATGGGGTCGTTTAAAAATTTTTAAAAGTATTTTTTTTTGAAAGAGCATGCTTAGAAACATCGGATCTGACCATTTTTTAAATAATTTGTTTAAGATAAATATTTTAAAAAAATTACTTAAATCGGCGCGCTTTCAATGTTTATGTTTCTGTCCGATGACATCACAAATGGTGAAATGCCATTCCGTGTTGCCATTCAAACTGCAAAATGTTTAATTATTATCTTTACTCACGTGTATTGGCAACGATACGGTTGATAGCAAGCGTAGAGCGCAATTTTAATTCGCTTCTTGATTATCATAACGTGGAATCGCGGTAGAAAGATGCGGCAAAGTGCATCATTTGTGACGTCATCAAGACCACGCCTTGTTTGAAAAATCGGACATTTTAAAAAATAAATTAAAAAATAACTGTTGGGAAAATGAAAGTATTTTCTGGATTCATATTTTTTTTTTCTTATTCTATCAATTTCAGTGACAAAAAGTACTACTTTTGACTGAAGGAAACAACTCCATTCTGTCTGATATGTTTGCCATCGGTGGGCCGCAACATTTCAGCTCACTAGGTATTGACTAAATATGTTTATCCTTTTACTTCATTGAGCTATTTCAAAGGAAACAACTTACGAGCGGAACTTTTAGCCCCGCTCTCCTCTACTTAATGACCTGTTTTCTGTTTTGCATATGAATCATCTTTCTTTGATACACATTCGTAGTTGAACGAGATTTTGAAATTGGTATTTTACCATTCGATGGAACTTATTCAAATAGTAATTTATAGCCAGACTAAATAATATCCAAAAGTTATTCAAAAGCTGTAAATATTTTTTTTTCTGAAAGATTGGGAAAGAGAGCCCTTGGTGGATTTATTTCTTGTTAAAATATGAACTATTTTGCTTACGATACATATTTGCGGTTGAGCTACATTTTGAAGATTTCCATTTATCATTTTAGTTCTATTTTTTTCTTTTTGAATATTTGGAAAAATTCAAAACCTATTGTTGGAACATGATTTTAATTTAATTGTAGTTTAATTTAATTCAAAAGTTGGTATTTCTAAAACATATTCTTTACTAAATTTACCACGTTAGCATAATAAAAGACCGAAAAGGCACAGTGCATTTTTAAAGAAATAATTCAGTATTTTCTGAAACGTCAAAAAGTGTTGTGTTGTAGCTTTACAGTTATATTGTGTTGCTTTGAATTATGCTTTCCCACATAGATATATTTTCTTTTTTTTGAAAAGAAATAATCCTTTTTTTTTGTTATTATTTCCTTGTAAATTGTAATACATGCATTTAAAATTTTGACTTACTGGAAATTTTGATTCCCAATACAATTGTGTTTGTCGCTGTGTATCACTTAGAGACGTTGTGTGTCTTTAAACTAAAGACCTATATACTACTCTAAACGTATTTCTCCTTCAGTTGATACCATTTTTTAATGAGTTTTTTATCTGCAAATTTTAGTAATGATGAAAATATTTTAATAAGGGATTGAAGCTGTGTATAATGTCCAAAACCATACATTTAAATTTTAACCCAAATTTCGGCCTATAATAAGTTTAAAAGAACGATTAAAAAAAAAAAAAAAACTACGTATGTAGCAGAGTTACTTTTTAAGTTATACTTTTGTAATTAAACTTCGTTTTTTTTCTGATAATTTTACTTAAGACGAGAATATCGAAGTAGCAAATTGCCGGAAAAAAATACGTTATATAGAAATTTCGATATATGGAAACAATCTTATTTTATCATCCTAAGTATCCTAAAACATTAAAATAAAAGCTAATTTTCGAGCATGAAACCCAATTTATAATTTATACGAGTATGGGATTAAATGAAAGTTGATTAAAGAATGATGATTAAAAAATTAACAGAAATTACATTTTTACGCCAACCATACATCTTCATATTCTTCGGCAATTCAACTTGATCGCAACGTTAGGGAATTTTCGTTTTAACAATGTGATCGAGAGAAAAGTAAAAAATCAATCTACTTAACTTGAATGATTTTTACTGAAGCTAGGAAGACTAGAAATGATAATCAACAACAAAAGGGATAATTTGAAAATGATTTTACAGTGTTACTGGTTACAGCTAAGATTTGAAATAAACTTGAGGGAATTTAAGAACTTCATAACGGAACAACGACTTAACTACACACCCTTCAACCCCAGATCTCTTATGAGTTCCGTAGCAACCTTTAGTGAACGTAATTTTCTCCTCTAACCTTCATTTTTCATGAGACAAAACAGTTCCAACAAATGGAAAACAAAATCTACGAATGTCTCGAAAAAAATTTCGATATATAGAGATTTATTCGATATATAGAAAGAATTTTTCTATATAATGAACATAGAAATTTGCTGGGATTTCGATGCATAGAAAATTTTGATATGTGGAAGTTCGATATATGGAGGTTCGACTGTAATTGTGCTTATAATGTTCAAAACCATAAATTTCAGGTTAAACCAAAGTTTCAACCTAGAGTAAAAATAAATAGAAGACAATACTTAATGAAATACGACAATACTCGTCGCATATTAGACAATGGAATAATGAATTTAAATGGATTAAGCTTAAAGTTTTCTTTTCCTATAAAAATATTGACTTACAATAATTGAATGCAAATGTATTTCTAAACGGGACTAAAAATGTCAAAATCTCAATTTTTTTCTTCTGAGTGCCTTCTGTTACTATCGATTCTTCAAGGTTACTTCTAAAATGTTGAAAAACTGTAATACCTTCTTCATACGTCATACATCGCTTCATAGTCAAATGCTATTTCTGTGCTCTGCTGATAAAGGTATAAAACTACACAATATTTAGCTTTCTATCTATATATCTGTCTGAAGTTTTTTTGAGTTTATAAATAAATAAGATTACGTCATTGAAGTATTGCGAATACTATTACTGTCGCTTACAAGCTTTAATATTCTTGACAAATCTATAATAGTATTTCACGCATTATAAATCGGAAAAACGTCTCAAAAACTTAAGTCAATTTATTTTAAGCTCTTTGAATTCGAAATAAAATTTTTGTATCATGTAAAATGAAAATAAAATTTATTTTTTTTTAAAAAAGGTAAATAAATGCTGATATATTAATAAGCGAATTGAAGTTTTTCTGTACCATATTCTACTCTGATTAAGGTGAAAATACAACGCAAATAAAGCACAAATATTGGAGAAAATACAGCATATAGCTATTTTAAGGCTACAATGGAGCCTGTTTATCAGTGCAAAAAGCTCACCAACACAACCAGAAGTTGCGAGAGAACATCATATTCTACTCTGTTTGTCAACCGATTTTCTTCAATATTTTTTTGTTCAGAAGCTTCTGCGGAGCTTAATTGTTATCAAAGAAAATATTTGAAAACATGCCCTAATTAATTTAGACATTAATTAAATTTGATTCTTAAATGGCTTTTTCTGCGCGAAGGGATAGTCATTTTTTCAAGATTGAAAGAGTTGGAAAGACCTTAAGAAATACCTTATACGAAGTTTCCCACAAAGCGTCAAAGGTTCAATAACCTAAGTTAAACAGAAAAAAAAGTTTAAAGCGATTTTTAGTTAGCGAAACTCATTATTTTTAATTTTGACTCTTTTTCACTTGAACTATAAGTGGTGTGAAACATTTAGTTTTAATTCATTTTTTAAATCACTCATTCTGTGCAAAAAATCATTTTAGTTCTTCGAGATTGGTATAATTTGGGAAGCCCGCAAAAATACCTATAAATGCATTATCCCCGAATACGTTCAAAAGTTCGAAGGATTTAAGTTGACAAGTTAAATAAAAAGTTATTAAATAAAAACAAAAACCCGAATGCGAAAAAACCAAATTAAAAAAAAGAACAAAAAAGAAAAAAATAGGAGTAGAAGGATCAACAATCGGGGCCCATTCCTTTTTGACCAATCGAGGAACCCCGTAAAATTTGAATGGTCCCCGACTGTTGACCCTTCCATTTTGCTTTTCAATTTATGATTTGTCTTATGTGTGTATCGATTGTTAAACTATGTCTATGGTGTAGTTATTCAGAAGTACTTGATAACTTTCTAAACTATTTGGATTATATTTTTTTCTTTTTAGTTTTTTTTTTTTAGTTTTTACGCAGTCAGGTTTTTTTTGTTTTTATTTAATAATGTTTTTCACACTTTTTAGTTAATTTTTATTGACTTAGTTAGTCTGATTATAAGACGGTAAATTTCAAAATCTTGTCATTTCATTGAGAGAGTTTATATCGTGAGGTTTCTTAAGTAACTTGCAGTGGTCTAAACTATTGATCATTTTAACTCGGCTTAAAGCTACATGTGCTTGACTTTTAGAAAAAAATGCGCGAACTTAAGTCAACCACATCACAGCTATATAAACAGACTGTATAACTAACTCATTATGATGCGAAATCGGAAACGTTGTCAGTCAAATCTTTCTCGCAAAACTAAAAAAGCCCATCAAAAAGGTACACGTCGCAAAACTCAGTTCCTTGAATCAAGGCAAAAATAAATGCATATGTTAAAGATTAAAATCGAATTCGTGGACTTGGTAAACAAAAAATTGAGGCAGTGAAAACGCTACCTGCAGTGAAAACGCTCGCTGTGTCGCACGCAGGTAGCATGCGACACGATCCCGAAATGACAAAATGGCGACTGATTGTTGATTTAGTGAATTTTGATTACTGTTATGTGTTTAGTGACACTCCCAAGGCTAAGACTAATCGATCGACATAAGAATTATCAAAATTGACCAAGGCGTTTAGCCTATTTCTACATAGGAACAAACATACATACATAGACTAAAAAACACATCACCCTCCTTTGCGTCGCGCACGCGTGAGATGCCTTTGCAGAAATATTCATATTATATATTAATAAACAAGAAACACTGAATATCACACAACACATGAATTACAAGCATCTGTGGAGTACACCATCACCCTCGTGATTCCGAAGTATCTCCGCAAACATCTGAAAGAATAGGGCACATAATTCATCGATGTAACAACATGGATGGTGCTCATACCGATATTTATGACTGACCCCTGACTACTCAATTTGTAGACCGAAATCGCTTTAAAAATGGCATTCTCCCCCCTCGCTCTTTTGGGGCAATCTTTTTTTTTATATTTTTTTTAACCTCTATCAAAATATTTGCTAATACTGCAAGTTAGTAAACATCTAACGACATATTGTACCAAACTGTAAATTAAACGTCAAATACTTCAAATAACTTAGTTCAGTGGTTAAACAGTGGTTAAAGGGGAAAACGTGATGGGATCCTCAATATTGGAAGAAAACACATTTGGGTTGCCCGCGGAAACCGTTGCATAATCAGTTAGATTAAGACTTCAAAGTAAATGCGTATGACAAACATTCAAACATAACTAAAATATTGTTATGAAGTGTGGGAGGGGGATTCTCACTTCCGGATCACTCCTTACATTATTGATAGCTTAGTAACCTTTCTTAATGATAACTGATATTTGTGGAATTTTCGTTCAGAAATTTTTATTTAATGAAAATTGTTGAAATTAAATGATTTACGAACAGCTAATACAGTATTGTTATAGTGATTTTTTATGGAAAAAATATTTTCAATTTACGATTTTTCAGTCAGCTCACGTTGCGGAAACGTTTTGTTGGAAATATACCGCACAGAAATTGCTCAAACACAATTTATTTCGAAAACATTAGCATAAAAGGACCACGAGTCCTGAAAACATTGTGCATTTATAAAACATTCCCTTTTAGAATCAACAGTGATTAAAATTTGAGCAGATAAGTAGTTTGACGAAAAATACAAATTTTATTATGAATTATGCTTCTAAGTATAGAAGGAAATGCTTTAAAATTCTAAAAAACTTTGAGCTTCACAAACATAATAATGTGAAATTCCATTTGCTTCCACGAATTACTACTCAACTCTCGCACACGAAAAAACATCAAGCCTAATTGTCCTTGAGGAGCCCTTACGCTATATTCAGGATTTACTCTTACACGACATGCATTTCCAGAATCGAAAAAACTGCTTACTGCATAAAAGGGCTTCTTCAATTTGGGGAAAAGCATTTTTAGCCTACTTTCCCATATAATTCTTCTTTATTTTAAGAAGAAACAAATGTGAAAGAAAGCTTAATGAGCCATTTGCATGCACTTATCTTTGAATTAATTAAGTTGAATACCAATTTTTAATAAGTGATTCTCAAATTTAAATTGGACGCTACTTGCAATTTTGTAAATTGAATGCCAAAATAACATACATGGTTACAGGATATTAATCGTTTGCAAATGAAACTAATTATTTTTGTTTTATATTAATTAGCTGCTAATAAAAAGTATTTATCGTTTGTTAATGAAAACATTCGAATTAACTGGATATTTATCGTCTGCTATCAAAGAGATTTCAAAATGATAAGCAAAAAGTGGGAGAGGAGAAAAAGCTTCAATTTATTCCACATGGCACATAAAAACGCAAAAATACCAGATCGTTTCGACTTTTCAAGTAACTTAAATACAGTGCCCGCCACTAATAAAATCACTGGATTATAAAATCAGCTGCTTTATAGAATCAAATCTAGGAGAACAAAATCTTTTCTATATCAAAACATGTTAGGTTTATCCGTTAATAAAATCATCCTCGCCGTTTTTTAAAATCAAACTTTTGGAGAGCATATGGTAATTCTTCTCTGAATAGAACCAGGATTTTATTTTTTCTTTCAAGGATTTAAAACATTGCAGCACTAATAAAATAACAAATTCCATCTAAACAAAAACGAAAAAAAAAAGGTGAAGGTTGTACGTTTTTTTTTTTGGAGGGAGGAGGGGAGTTAAATAAAAAAAAAAAAAAGAAGAAGAAGAATGAAGCAGTCTCAAGAGAAGTGTTTCAGATCCATATATTTAGTTGGTGCTGCGTGTATTCACTTCGCAGAACTGTTTCGACATGCAGCCCTGCTTACTTACCACTGAGTCAATCAGTTCGTGCTCATTCAGCTATCTACAGGGGTTGACAGCTCATTTTTACAATAGAGTTAAAATTGTTAGCTAGCAAGTCGTGACGACTTGAGTGTGAAAGATTAATTCGAAATTTTGAATTAGTATGACAAGCTTCCTAAATGTAGTTAGTGTGATACTGCAATTAAATTAGGGATTTCTCAATCCTTACTTTTAAATTATCTTATTCAAACAACAATAAGTCAATATTATAAGACCCTTGAGAAATTTTAAAAGTGTACCTTATGTAAGTTAAAATGCCAGCTGTATTTCGCAACTGAACTAAAATAATACAATACAACTAGACTAAAAATAAAATTCAACTAATCGTAATTTATTTCTTTTTTTAGAGTATTTATACTTAAAAACTTTTTAATTTTTTCAGTGCATGAGTGCCGGTTTATAAAATCAGCCGCCTTATAAAATCAAATGTCCTCAGAACGAATGTGATTTTAATAAGCGGCGGGCACTGTAACTCCAATAAATAAAGAAGTTTTCTCTCTTCCAGTCGTTGTACTAATAAAAGATGCCAAATGTGTTGGGACATCGAACATAGTGCCGAAGTGTGAAATTCAAATGGAAACGCCATTACATTTCTGGGATCGAACTAGCAATTTCGGACCTTCGTTGCAGCCAAACTAGGGCCTATGCAATCAAACCGCTTTACCTGGGCATATATCTAGTGGGGATGGACTTATATCTAGAATTTTGTCCAAATCCGTGACCCTCAAAATCATGCCGTTTGGTCGTAAGCATTCAGCTATAAGTTGCGAAGTACATTTAGGGATATTATATTATTCTGTGTTAGTAAAATAATGCAAAACCTTTAAATAGCGGGTAGATCTTAAACTTTTATGGAATATCAAACTAGTTTTAAATCTTTTCACATCAAAGAATTTTTTAAGCGCGACGCAGCAGATTTTTTTTGCATTGTAAATAAAATTTTATCTTTTGAATTCCTCCAAATATAATTAAATAACCAATACATGAATTTAAATATCATCATTTCTAACTACAGTGTCGTAGAACTACGTAGTCCGTTCCTGCGAAACAAGAATTCAGAGAAATATCTAACGCAAGAATTTTTACCGTCCCAAATTCACCATAAGCCATTAATTATTTTTTTCATGCAAGACATTCTTTAGTAGACAAATGAATTCATACAAACATTTTTCAAGACGAACAAACCATGTTAATTAATATTAATCACATTACCAAAAGAGCGAAAGAACCATTTATTTTAATCACCAACTTGATAATTTGATTCTTTCGGTCGAAATGACAAATAAATATATTTATATTTTGGTTTATTAAAATCTTTTTCAAATGCTCACATTGGTTTTAAATCATTTTGAAAATAATAGAGAAAGAGAAAAAAAACTCGCTTGTTTATTTGTAACTGAAAATAAATCTTTTACAAGAAAAAAAAACCACAAGTTCCCCTTTGAAGAAACTGAAATAAGACCACTAGAGCTGCTCGTTTTCATTAATGTTTTCATCTGACGTCATGATTCGAATTTTTTAGGAAATAAACTTTTATTTTTTTCTCAGTAAAAAGACAAGGAAGTAAGATTAACGCTTTTAAGATGTTTCTTGGTAGATGAAGAAAACTGTGACCAATTAATTATCAAGGGATTTAAAGTTTCTATTTATTTTAAAATGGGATTTTGGAACATATATATTTTTTAAAAATAAAACTAGTTGTGCTAGAAAAATGAAAAAAAATCACGTTCTAGTCTCTGGCTGGCGTGGTTATAAAAGAAACTTTTATTTGCTTAAAGAAGTGTTCGATGTTGTAAATAAAATCGTAAATCTTTCCCCGATGAAAAAATGGATTTTATGTAACAAAATGTTTTTGTCCTTTCGTGTTCTTCTGCACATCAAGTTCAATTTTCGTGCTTTTTAATAATTGAAATACTTATGTTTTTTTCACTTCAAAACAAAACAGAGGAAAAATGGTATTAATAATTGTGCAAAACTATTAAGGTTATGAGAATTATTTGCTAAAAGAAACAAAAAAACATGTGCAAAGTCAAGTTCGCCAAGGTCTGTGGAGTCGATGTCGGACAGATTTTAGGGTAAAGGATTCGGAGTCAGAGTCGTGAGTTGAAAGTTTAAAGTTCCAAGAGTCAGAGACGGTCATTTTCCCTTAAAATCCGTAGCTCTGGCAGTGTTTGCGGATTTGGAGTCTGAATCGAAGTCGGACTCATTTTGGGGTATAGAAGTCAGAGTAGGAGTTGGAGTCGAAGGTTCCAAAATATCCAGAGTCAGAGCCGGAGTCGGTCATTTTCCCTCCGACTCTCCAGCCTTGAGTGCGCTAAATAAAGCCATAGTAATGTTTTTCGCCTAATATCTCGCTCATTTATGATTTAATTGATTTTACTTTTGCAAACTCATCAGATAACTCACAAAAATAACGAAAATCACACGAAAAAATAGATTGATGTAAAAATTTGAATTTCAGTTATGCTTTCAGCAACTTTAACCAGGAAAGGCGATTTGGCCATCGAATATGAATGGTCCCCGATAAGGCCAACTCTGAAAGAAGAGCCAAGTATGATCAAACTGAAAAATTCTTTATTGTCAATAGAAATACATAGTAAACCACGTTTGAGAAACTCAAAAACATTATCAAAAATTCCATATGAGAGCATGAGTAAGAATCTTTTATATAGAAAATAGGTTTGATATTAATAATGGTTTGGCAATTAATGTAACTTAACTACTATAATAATAAGAAAACAATAAGAGTAGCTAACCTAATAACATTCTATTTCCTTCTAAAATAATCCATACTAGATGTTTGCTTTTGTTTTTGAGTATCTAAAAGCGCTTTCATATGATTTCGAGATACTTAAGTTTCATCTTCTTCATTTACATATCAGTATTAGGCAGTTCATTAACGATACATTCAATATTTCTGAACAAGTCTATAAAATACTAGTTGTTTCTTTTCTTAGAATTTCTTTCAAAGCCAATTTTGGACTTTTAAAATGATCAGCTTAGTCGATGAAAGGTTCTCTTCAATCTTCTTTAAGATAACCCCAATTTCGTTTTTATTATTATTATTATGTTTATTTATTTATTTTTTTATTTTTTTAAGGTTTTTTTTTTAACCTCTTGGTTGAGAAAATACTTGAGGGATAAATCATAAATGATGCACAAGTCAAAGTTCGCTAAATGAACAGGTA